>NC_139966.1:10012740-10040240 GCF_963993115.1 Abramis brama
GATAGATTAGTTAAAAAGAAAGAAAGAAATATAGATAAGTTAGTTAGAAAGATAGATAGATCAGTTAAAAAGAAAGAAAGAGATAAGATAGTTAAAAATATAGATAGATTAGTAAGAAAGAAAGAAAGATAAGTTGGTTAGAAAGAGATAGATTAGTAAGAAAGAAAGAAAGAAAGATAGATAAGTTAGAACGAAAGATAGATTAGTTAAAAAGAAAGAAAGATAGATAAGTTAGAACGAAAGATAGATTAGTTAAAAAGAAAGAAAGAAAGATAGATAAGTTAGAACGAAATAAGGATGAAAGAAAGATTAGATAGATAGATAGATTAGTTAAAAAGAAAGATAGATAGATTAGTTAAAAAGAAAGAAAGATGGATAAGTTAGAAAGATAGATAGATTAGTAAGAAAGAAAGATAAATTAGTTTGAAAGATAGATTAGTTAGAAAGAAATAAAGATAGATAAGGTAGTTAGAAAGATAGATAGATTAGTAAGAAAGAAAGAAAGATAGATAAGTTAGTTAGAAAGATAGATAGATTAGTTAAAAAGAAAGAAAGATAGATAAGTTAGAAAGATAGACAGATTAGTTAAAAAGAAAGATAGATAAGTTAGTTAGAAAGATAGATTAGTTAAAAAGAAAGAAAGAAATATAGATAAGTTAGTTAAAAAGATAGATAAGATTAGTTAAAAAGAAAGAAAGATAGATAAGTTAGTTAGAAAGATAGATAGATTAGTAAGAAAGAAAGAAAGAAAGAAAGAAAGATAAGTTAGTTAGAAAGATAGATAGATTAGTATGAAAGAAAGAAAGATAGATAGCCTAAGTTAGATAGATAGATAGATAGATAGATAGATAGATAGATAGATAGATAGATAGATAGATAGATAGATAAAGTTTATTTGGTCATAGAATAGTAGTTTAATTGAGTCTAATGCTTCAGAGAGTTTAAATTTGAGTTTTTGGTTTGTGCACTAATGGGCCACCGTAGTCTTGGCTCAATTTGAGCAGTCTGCAATGAAAGTCTATGGGATTTTTATGATTTTTAATATTAATTATAAAGAAAACTGAAAGTCAAATCAGTTTGAAAAGATATAGCACACCGAGTCAGAACAGTCTGAAGGTCTGACCCGAGTTTGGAGTTTGTAGAGTTAAAGCTCTAGGAGGAGTTAGAGTTGTAAATTTAGGGTAAGAAGAAAAAGAAGAATAACTAGATGCGAAAGTTCGTCGAGACAAACTTTAAGTTGGCTTGAGAAAGTTTGGACCAGAAAGTTTGAATTAAGTTTAAAGTAGTTTGAAGTTAGTAGTAGTTTGAAGTTAGTAGTAGTAGTAGTAGTTTGAAGTTAGTAGTAGTTTGAAGTTTAAATTAGTTTAAAGTTTAAAGTAGTTGAAAGTAGTTTGAAGTTTAAAATAGTTTGAAGTTTAAAGTAGTTTGAAGTTTATAGTAGTTTAAATTTAAATTAGTTTAGGGTTAAAGTAGTTTAAAGTTTAAAGTAGTTTAAAGTTTGAATTAGTTTTAAGTTAAAAAGTTGCTAGGGTGTTCTGGGTGGTTGCTATGGTGTTGCTAGGCAGTTGCTATGGTGTTGCTAGGCGGTTGCTAAGGTATTTTGGGTGGTTTCTAAGCGGTTGCTAGGGTGTTCTGGGAGGTTGCTATGGTGTTGCTAAGCGGTTGCTAACTCTCTCTCTCACACACACACACACACACACACACACACACACACACTCTCTCTCTCACACACATACACACTCACTCAGACACGCACAGACACACAGAGTTTGAGTTTAGAGTTTAGAAGTGTATAAATTGATGAGTTTTTTGAGTTTAGAGTTTATAAGTTTAAATGAGTTTAAGAGTTCAGAGTTTATTAATTTATGAGTTTAAGAGTTCATAAGTCTATGAATTCATGAGTTTATAAGTTAATTAGTTTATAAGTGTGAGTTTAGAGTTTATAAGTTTAAATGAGTCTCAATGGCTCTCAGACACTAATTTAATTAATTAGTTTAAAGTTTAAATTAGTTTAAAGTTTAATTTAATTAGTTTTAGATATTTTAAAATCTTCATCATAACTTTTATAGCAAAAAGAAAATTATATTGTAAGAACAGCTAATGTGGTGATGGACGCATGTTGTCACAGTAACCAGATGAAGGAAATGAAGAAATTAAATTGCTACATTTCCCAGGTTCTTAAACTTCAAGGGTTAAAAAAAAAATCCCCCTACACAGTCAAAATGAATCTATAACGACTTTTACTGAAATGTGAAACGTGAAATGTCAAACTAAAGGAACGTGTTGCGCATTACAGGTAAAGATGCTCACATGGCATGCAAGATTACTTTTTACACTTTTTTTTTTCAGCGTTGAGCATTACCACCAATCACACAAGTCTCTGTTGAGTTTATAATGCAATAACCAATCAGATTGGTTAACGATGAACAAACAAACTGCGGGTTCGCGGGAGTTTTTGCCGCATTCACGCAATGTGCTGTTCACCTCAGTCAGTCAGACACTCTGACTGGATTCTGCCCAGTCGCTCGAGGAAAAGTGAAGATACGATGTAAGTAAGATATTAATTTATAATCCTTTTGATTTTTCATGCTACAAAAATAACATGTCTTGTTTTTCTAATGCGTAAAAAGCAATAAACTGATTCCTAAATGGTTCTTGTCATACAAGAATGACATTTTCCCCCTCACATAAAAAAACGTGTAATATTCTTTTAATCGACTTTATTCATCATTATAATGTCCAGAGCAATAATTGGCAATAATGATGTTTTTTTCAGTTAGATAGATTACAGCCTCAATGGTTCACTGTTATTCAATAATAAGAAAATTATATTGTAAGAACAGCTAATGTGGTGATGGACGCGCGTTGTCACAGTAACCAGGTGAAGGAAATGAAGAAATTAAATTGCTACATTTCCCTGCTTTTTAAACTTAAAGGGTTAAAAAATCCCCCTACACAGTCGAAATGAATCTATAGCGACTTTTACTGAAATGTGAAACTTGAAATGTGAAACTAAAGGAAAGTGTTGCGCATTACAGGTAAAGATGCTCACGTGGCATGCAAGATTACTTTTTATACTTTTTTTTCAGCGTTGAGCATTACCACCAATCACACAAGTCTGTGTTGAGCTCATAATGCAATAACCAATCAGATTAGTTAACGATGAAGAAACAAACTGCGGGTTCGCGGGAGTTTTTGCCGCGTTCACCTCAGTCAGTCAGTTAGACAGGCAGTCATGACCTCTGACTGGATTCTGCCAGTTCGCTCGAAGAAAAGTGTAGATACTATGTAAGTAAGATGATGATTTATAGTCATTTTTTTATGCCATGTAATTTTTTTCTAATGTGTAAAAAGCAGTTAACTTATTCCTAAGTGGTTCTTGTCATACAAGTATTACATTTCCCCCCTCACATAAAAAGGTTTACTATTCTTTTAATCGACGCTATTCATTATAACAATATGAAGAGCAATAATCGACAAAAAATATGTTTGTTTTTTTCAGTTATTAGTAAAAAAAAATTGCTATAACAGCTTCAACCTTTCTGGGAATGCTGTGCTGAATGTATGCATCATCTTTTATGTCAAATTCTTACAATTTAATAAGTCATTAGAGTAACAAGACACAATAGAGCTGATGAATTCAGTATCAAAATTAATCTTTGCAATGCTCACTTGGAGTGAATAATGACTTGCTTTTGTTTTTAAATATAACGTTGAATATTTATTTTCGAAAAAATTAAAACTGTACTTTAAATGTGAAATTAAAGTGCAATTCATTTTTAAAATGTGCAATTCATTTTTATTGAGCGAGTCACTGAGATTAAACGGATTCATTCAAATGTCTTATTTATTCATGAACGAAGCAGCGAGTCGAGTCATTGATTCATTCGTCGTCAACCAATTCGTCTAAAAACCTGAATGATTCATCCAATAAGAAACCATGTGCAGCCCAGAAGTTAAAGTGCTGTCACTTGTTTGGAGTTATTTTCGTTTACGAAATATAAGCAAAAACGGATAAGCCTGTGTCTAAAATGTAAGTTAATTAATAATAAATAATTATTTATATAACTGTTGTATAAAATCAGTATCACATTTGTAATCATGCTGGTTTTTGGAGGAAAAACGCTACTCTTCGAGATGATAATAGATAAATTCATCTATGTTAAATTATATAAATAAAAAATACATGCATGTTTGCCTCTGAATGAATTTTAGGGGCATTCATTCTCGACCAAATCATGTAATGAAAGCGTGAACTCTAAAGGTAAATACACAGGGCAACTTTTTGAGCAATGTTGCTGAGAAATGGGCAACAAATGTGGATAATTTAGATCGGTCGTGGGCTCTGTCTCTCACCTGGTTACCCGTTGACAGCAACACTGTCCAGAAACATTTTATTCATTCATTTATTGAAACACTACATTATTATTATTATTATATAAATATGTATTATATTATCAAAAACATTTAGCATTGTCAGGCTTTTTATTTGTGCTTAGTTGATAAAACAACAGAGCTGTAAACATCTGGGTTTTTGACCTGCCACAAGATGGCACTGTTTTCAACATTCCTGATGCTTCAAATCTTTTCCTGAAACAATCAGAGAACAGCTCATTTTACATTTTTCGTAATTTACGCAATATTATTCAAATTGAAAATCTAAAACCCCATAAAAACAAACAAACTGTAATGTAATGGCTTAAATGCAAAGAAGCACACAACAAGATATTCGAACAAACAATTTTTAATAATATGTAAAGTACTTGGAACATTTTGGAACAACAGAAAACAATCAGAACTTAAGAAAACAAAACCTAATCAAAATAAAAGTCAATGATGATAACAAACACATTTTAAGCCTCAGTGTTTTCAGCATAGGGATTCTGCGACTTCTGCGGCCTCGATAAGGTCCAGGGATTCTGCATCCTCGGCTGCATCTTCGCCTGCATCCTCGGCTGTATCCAGGGATTCTGCATCCTCGGCTGTATGGGATTTTGCGGCCTCAGTTGTATCCACGGCCTCAAGTTTCAGCACACGATGATGGATATGCTGGACTTTTAATGTAATTGGCAGCTGCTGTACCAAGTCATTTATACTGCCATGGTAAAAATGGCTTGGTACAGCATAGTCCTCTAGTTCACTGTCCAACAGGATGAGCATATTATCATCCACGGACACTCCGATAACTGTCAGCACTGCTTCAAGGATCCGGCGCTCTATGATCTGGCGAAAAAATAAATAAAAAACATCCACACTTAGGGTTAAGGTTAGTGTTACAATTAGATTATTATAAACAGTAAAAATGTATCGATTACGACTCACAAGATTTCAATGCTTGCATTTTTATTAATGACTATTTACTTGTCTTTGATAACCTTTGAAATTTATATTTGTTTACCTTGACAGTCGTATGGTTGGATGAGTCAAATTTGCCTCCTCCATTGGGCCGAATTTTTGCCCTTAGGTGGCTGAACTCCACCTTATCCCCGACGTACAGGTCCATCAACGCCTCTTCTCTCCATAAAGTTACCTCCAGAAGTTTTGTTCCAGACCTCAAAGAAAGGTCCAGGAGGGGATACTGGGCCCGAGTCATCCTGGCCACTTGCAACTGGAAAATAACAGCCCAGTGTCACAGATGAGTGTTTCTCAGTCCTGGTCCAGGTATCCCCAACACTGAATATTTTCTATTCCCAATCAAGGTTAATTCACCATGTGTATCTCAAATAAGAGTGTTAGGGTACCCTAGGACTGTGATTGAGAAACACAGTTATAATAGCTTACATTTACCTAGGTTAAGTAAACCAGGATAATGTACTAGATATTCAATTGTGCTTTTAAATTCACTCACTTTCTCAATATTTCCCCGCAGACTCAGGTATCCAGGGCTTGAGAAGATCTCCTGTTCTTCCCCGGTTACAAATGGGGAAGGAGGATAGAGGACCTCTTTGGCAGCTTTCTCTGCCTCCTCGGTTATGGCCAATTGGGAGGTTTTAAATTTCCTGCTTGACCGGTTTAAAAAAATACACTGCCGGCCATATTGTTTTACAAGGGTGAAATTTTTGATTATATACGACCCACCCTCTTCAAACTCAGGGTCACTTCCATTTTTTACTGAGGTGTACCATGTCTGTCCATCAGTAAGGACTGACAGTGTGGTCACCTTGTAGGCTCCAACATCAATTATATTGTCGTTGGTGACAAAATTTAGAGCCTTTTGGCTCCTGCGGCAACCCACACACTTGACCTTTAGCGGTGCTTGTTGACTGTACGGAGTTGCCATCCTAAAAATAATACAACAAAAAAAGGTATGGTTATAGCTTTCATAATATTTTCAATGACTTTCTAAAACATGAAAATATCATGATACATGACCTGTATATATACTTATAACATATTATTACTAATTTGCTATTATATTTCTATTACTGTACTTTATTGCATAATATCTTTTTCGTTTTCTTTATATTGTGTAAATATCTTTTTTTACTTCATATTTCACAGGAATTTATTTATTCATGTTGTTTTATTTATAGTTTAGATTTATTTATTGAATGTCAATGATAAAAATTTTAATGAAGTAAAGTTTTACCTCAGAAAATGATCTCAACCTTAGCCATAACCCTATAGATGGCCCCTTTTCCAATTCCTAACAGATTTTTTTTATTTAATAAATATTTACATCACAAGAAATGTTAATCAACTTCCAATTAATAAATTAATTGCGTCAATACATTTCTTGTGAAGTAAAAATGTACCTGCCAGGAAGTGGAAAAAGAGCAGCCTCTGACAGGATTCATTTTTTAAACTTCATACTCTGACAGGACTTCTCTCTTTTTTACTTAATATTTCACAGGAATGTATTTATTTATTCATGTAGTCGATTTATATATTGAAAGTCATTGATAAAATTTCTAATGAAGTAAAGTTTTACCTCAGAAAATGAAATTTCCTGTCAGCTAATGGAAAGGGCTTTTTTCTGACTTTTTTATTATTTGTATTTATTAATTTATTTGTAAATTAACATTTATAAATACACAGTGTTTCAAATACATAAATACTTGTTATATCTTCATTCTCACCTTATAATGCAGCAGGGGAACAATAGCGCCTTCTCTGGTAAGCGATGGAGAACTGCAGCTGCGCACTGAAGAAGACTGTGGCTGTGTACGTCTTTTAAGCGGGACTCCTGCTGCGTGCACCCTTTGTGTGTGTGTGTGCACGCGCGCGCGTGTGCGTGTTAACATCTTAACTGACAAGGAATTTTATTTATATTATTTTTGATATGATATTCTTTGTGATTTTATGATATTATTAGCATCTCCTGCGTTGTCTGTGTGTTCGCGTTTTGATAAATATTAACTTGTAATTATTTTTATTTAGTGTAATAAATATTTTAACTTAATTAATTGTATGTATTGTGATTAATATTTTTAACTGGAAATTAATTTTACTTAAAATTAAAAAAACTTTGCTTTGCTCTCTGTGTGTGAGCTCGCTTTGATTCATATTTTTAACTTGTGATGAATTTAAAATGATTCCCCATTAAATCTGTTTTGCCTGCAATTGTTATTCATTTAATTTACAATGAATGACCATATTTCCTATGACCCTTTTCCCCAATTTCTATCTTGTCTAGTTGATGCTTAATGTATTAATTAAACATTTACGTTTTTTATTAATGGACTCAGGGTGCGCGCATCTCATGCGCGGTCTGTGTGTGCGCGGGTGCCTTTTGATTAAATATTTTTAACTTGTTATTTTTATTTATTGTAATAATTTTTTTAACTTGTAATAACTTTTAAATGTATTTTGACTAATTAAACATGATTATAAGTGTATCAGAGTTTAGTATTTAAACGAATATAATGGCTGGCCAATTAAAATGTTGAATGCTGCATAACTAATGATGAGCGGTCATTCTGGATTTTTCCAGGCCTGCTGTTTGCGTCGGGTGAGTAAGAAAATCTGTCTGAGGTAATTAAAATGTGTGTGGGTCAACGATTTGAATGCAGTTAAACATATTTGATTATAACTGTTTATAATTGCTGAAACATGGATAATAATTAATTTCCATTAAGCATTAACTTACGATAATAATGTGTCTCGTGAGGAGATTGTGCTAACGGTTTCTGTCTTCCGTGTAACTTGATTCGTTTTGTTAAAAATATTCACTTAAGATATAAGTATTCGTTATTTTGGTATGACATTGGGCTTTTTGTTCCTGTTTATATGAAATATAGGGCGCCGTGAGATAAGTTTATGGTAACGTTAAACCTATCGGTTGCATATATTCATTACCAAACTATGAATAATGCTAACGCTAAGTTACTTTTATTAATAGGAACGCATGTCCATCCATCCATCCATACCCGTGTATTATCTGACCTATTTCCCCATTTTGTTTGAGTGTTAACAGGTCGTTGTTGCTGTTGTGTAAGTATTTGAATTTGATTGACATCCTGACAGATTCTCAGCATTTGCTATAACATTACCCCCTCTTGATCACTGATAAATTGTATAACAGCAGAATGATTGGCAGATTACAGAGATGAAGAACATAGACATAAAGGGAAACATGTTTTTTTCTTACATTCACCTTACTTTGTGGCCATCTAACTTTTGTGGTAAATAAATAATACCAATTTGTACATCGATTTTTAAATTTACATATATTCATATGATTCAGATTAGTCAATGAAATTAAAATTTTACAGTTCTTCTGTACATGTTCATCCATGCAGGCCTGTGCAATATTTTACATGTAAAATAGTGAATTATATGTGATTTCTTATTTTTCTCCCTTTTTCTTTTATGTGAACACATGTCTGTAAAAATCTTGCCAGTTCATTGCATCCATTGCGGTAAGTAATCTTTTTAACTGACTGTCACATTCTCAGTATTTGCATTTACAATGGAATAGCAATCTACATGAGCGTATTTCACAACATGTAATAACCTCTTTTATTAAGCACTTAAGATTTGAATAACATTTTTGGAATCAAGATTACTCATTGCATTTACTCATTAGGTTTCGTATCTCCTCCACTGCCTTGTAGCCACTGCCAACTACCATCAGCACCTTCATTTCAAGGTAATTCGCTAGTATTTAAGTGACAGCTTGACAGATTCTCAGTATTTGCATTTATCATGAGAAAAACCTGCCTTTTGTATAACAGCATTGTATTGCCTTTTGTATAACAGCATTGTATTAAATTGTATAACAGCAGAATTGATTGCATACATGAAGATCGTAGACATAAATTGTAATGTTATATTACATTCACCTTTAATGCCATCTAGTAACCTTGTGGTAAATAAATATAAAACCAATAAAATTCAGATTAGTCAATAATATTTTGTAAGACTTGACAGTTCTTCTGTACATGTCCATCCATACAGACCTCTGTAATATCTGACTCGTATATTAGTGAATCATATGTAATTTCTTATGTTTCTCCCTTTTCCTTTATGTGAATCAATGTCTGTATAAACGAGAAATCTTGACAGTTCATTGCATCCATTGCGGTAAGAAATCTTTTTAGCTCACTGTCTGACACATTCTTAGTATTTGCATATGAAATAAATATGGAATAGCAATCTATACCAGCATATTTCACAACATGTAAAAATCTTTTTTGTAATTAACATTTTGAATAACATGTTTGGATATTAGATCAAGATTACTTATTTCATATATCTATTAGATTTTGTGTCTGCTCCACTGCCTTGTCCCCACTGCCAACTGCCATCAGCACCTTCATTTTAAGGTAATTCATTTATTCACATTCACCTCATTAATAGTTCAAGTTCAATTTTATTTATATAGCACATTTACAACAGCTGACAAAATGCTTTACAGAAAAACAAGATTAAAAGTAGATATTACAGGCATAACAAAATATAAATAAAAAATGAGAGTAACCATAAAACAGAAGAACCAAAAACAGAGACTTGAAAGCAGACAGAGAAGGGGCCGTTCTAATCGCTAGAGTTAGAGTTCCAGAGTTGTGGCCCTAAAGTCATGGTCCTTTAAAGTCTATTCGCTGAGAATAGGAGAGATTTGTTCAAATTTACGACACTTATGAAGAAGTTTGGCCGCAGCGTTTCGGACTAGCTGAAGACAAGCAATTTGAGACTTGGATACAGCAAAATAATGAATTGCATTAATCTAGCCGAGACGTAACAAACGCATGAACAGCCATTTCTATTCACTATCACTAGCTGTTTATTTACTTTCATTTATCCATAGGGTGGAGGCTGCTTTGGCTGTCTATGCAAGTAACACACACCACATATTAATCATTAGTCATATATTTATATTGATTAACAATACATTTCCTGTAGGGTCCACATAGACATTGCTGTCTTAGTCTTTACTGTATATATAACATTGTGATATTTAAACATTTAGCCATTGGTGGAAATTAGAGTAAAGGTAAATGTATTTGTTTGTTGGACATGTAAATATACTGAGTAAAAACAAGGTTTTTTTAGCTTAAATGAACAGCTTGATTTGTGTGAGATGTGTCTCTTTTTCTCTCTCCCTGCAGTAGATTGGACATCTCTATTTCCATCTATGTAAGAACTGTTTTTACATTTAATGGCGTAGCATCATAACCCCAAAAAATGCACGTAATTTCATACAATTATAATTCAGTAATGTGTTGAAAATATGTTGATTACTGCAATCTGTATTTATTTATTACATTTTCCCACCTCTATAGAGTAAGTAATCATTTTAGAAATTATTTTTGTTTTACTATTATTATTATTATTATATATGTTTTAATTAAGTGCAATTGTGTATTAATGTTTTCTGTAAAGAATGTAATTAACTTGTTTTTTGTGTGTGTGCGTGCGTGTGTGTGCGTGCGTGTGTGTGTGTGTGCGTGTGTGTGTGTGTGTGTGTCCTTTACTGTCCTGTCCTTTATGGCCATTTTCACTCAAACTTTTATCTCGCTTAAACCTCTACCTCTCGCCCATTCTGTTCTTTCTCTTCAAACCAAAAACTAACTGGCTGCTATCCAAAAATGCTGCTGCATTGCTTGCTGCTTCGCTTGCTTGCACCCCAAACGCAATCTCAAAAATGCAAAAACCAAAACGCATAAATCCAAACCGCACATGCAAGCTTGCTAACGCATCTTTAAAAATAAAGAGCCAGAACCACCACAAGTTTTACCCTGAAAACGCTTTGAAAACCAAAAACACTTTGAAAACCAAAAACTCTGAACACTTGACTAAAAAGATCGACTTGACTAAAAAGATCGACTTGACTGTGAAAAGCTTGACTGTGAAAAACTTGACTATCGAACCCAAGTGAGAAAAAACAACTGCAGATTCAAGAAAGTGGAATATCAACTCTTGTAAAGTACACAATCATTTTTTGATCAACCTAACTTCATATTAATTAATTTACTGTTGTTATATATCAACTGTTGTATTACTGTTTTTTATATATATATATATATATATATATATATATATATATATATATATATCTTGTTATATATCAAATATTACATTTTTCTGTATATCTGATCGCATATAAGGCATTATCTTTGTGTGTGTGTTTTTCAAGTAACAGTAAATATCAATATTTTTACCCATTACTCAAACATATTTGCTTGATTGCCAGTGCTGAAACATCACCATGCCAAGAAAAGGAAAGAGGAGTCAATCTCAGAAACAGCGCAGAAACCTAGAAGCTTCATGTGGCACCAGTAGCGCTACCAACTCTGTATCAGGTATGAATGATGAAAATGCTTATGTTCTGTCTGTTACAGCATCCCACTGTCAAAGCGATTCCAGGTACAACATTTACTCCAGAAGCCGTCAGTGTACTTGCAATGCATTAATGTTCTTAGCTGTCCATAATGAATGTAATGAGCTACTCGGTTTCGATTTAGACCGCATTTTACAGAAAGGTGATGCAGTTTACACTAGTGTCAAAAAAACACTGCAGAGCAAAAGACAATTTGTGGCTAATTTGTTAAACTTTGATGAGCTGCCAAGCACAGTTAAGACCAACTCTGCCTGCTACAACATCCTGAAACATCCTCAGAGAGTTGGATTCCTAAAAGATTCACCTGCCCTAGGCGAGTATGAAAACCTTGAGAATACTCTGCAATGTCTCCGAGCTGATGTGAGTGACGCATTGCTGATGTGTGGATGCACCTGTATCGCCGTATTCAGAGATCGCTCAGGGAGGTTTGGTTATTTTGATTCTCACTGCAGATCAGCATATGGAATGCCTGAGGAAGAAAGCACAGGTACGGCCGTGATGTTGACCTTCTTCCGTTTAGATGACATGATAGAGAGGCTGATGCTATTGTTTCAATGGTGTTTCGATTTGAGAGACCAGCAACAATTTGATCTGCTACCTGTATCGTTCATTAACCGGATAACTGAAAGCAGTGTACGTCCTGAAGTCTCCCTGAACTGCTGTGTGCTTGAACATGATGTACAACCATCCACCTCTTTTGAAAACGAAGCTCTGTCAAACAAAGAACAATGCAGGTCTACTGATGTTTCACAACTGTATGTTCAAGTCCAAGATGTGCAACCATCCACCTCTTTTGAGAACGAAGCTCTGTCAAACAAAGAACAATGCAGGTCTGCTGATGTCTCACAACAGTGTGTCCAAGATCCGGTTGAACAACCATATGAGACTACCGTTAATGGAGCCACATCAACTAACGATCAAGCCCACTTGACTTTGCAAGATAAAATGGACGTTATAACTTCTGTCACTCAGAATCAAGACAGTAATAAAAATGTACCATTCAGTGAACTTTCTCATGGAATGCTGTCACAGGATCAATTGCCATTGTCGGCTCCAAATCACCAATATTCACAATCGACAATTAAGCAGACAGAAAAACTGAACAAGACTCGGAAGCGAAAGGCTTACTCTAAAAAATGGCACAAAGAAATGGTTCAGAGGCAAGGTGTTAATGACAAAAAACAGGCTGTACGTAAAGTCTATGATTATAAAAGAAGCAGTGAATCCAGGCAAAGACATAACCAAACCATGAAGAACAAGTATTGGAATAGTATGATTTACAGAGAAGAACACAAACAAGCAATGAAAAACAATTATAAAAATATCAATGAATACAGAGAGCGAAAAAAGGCTTATGTAATTAGCAAGTACAGAAATATTGAACAATTCAGAAAGAAACAAAAGAATCATATAATTAAAAATTACAGGAATGATGCACAATTCAGGGAGAAACAAAAGAATTATATAATTAAAAATTACAGGAATGATGCACAATTCAGGGAGAAACAAAAGAATTATATAATTAAAAATTACAGGAATGATGCACAATTCAGGGAGAAACAAAAGAATTATATAATTAAAAATTACAGGAATGATGCACAATTCAGGGAGAAACAGAAGAATTATATATTGAGGAATTATAGGAACAATGTTAAATATAAGGAGCAGCATATGCAATACCTTGTTGATAGATATTTAAAGGATCCAAAGTTTAGGCAAAGGCAAAAGGACCATTACACAAACCGATGCAAAAATGATCCTAACTTCTATGAAAAAAGGAAGAACATCTTTAAACAACGTTATCACTGTGATGCACATTTTAGGGCTAGGCAAAAAGAATATAATTTATTCAAATCTAAAAACAAAATATCTGCACTCAAGATACTTCACACAGTACAGTGTGCACAAGACATACAGCGCAAATACAAAAACATGAATCTGATGCGCCAGCAGAGAGACACGTTACAAAATAACCAGCCTGATGTAGTACAAGATCCGACTGTCTTAAGAGCCTTAAATGTTTTCAGAAATGTTATAAAACAGGGGCCAACTTATGTCTGCACATGCTGTGCCAGGGCGCTCTTCTCAAATCAAGTCAAATCATGTGATCGTGAGCGCTATCAGAAGAATCCGACAGTTGCTTCAGTTTGCTTGACTGGGAACTATGTTCACGTGTGCTCCGACTGCCCTGATCAATGTGCCTTGGAGAACAGGAAAACCGAGTGGATCTGTCACTGCTGCCATAATACACTATTGAGAGGTCTGATGCCAGACATTGCTTTAGCCAATAATCTTCAGTTCGCTCCCATTCCTCCAGAACTTTGCGATTTGAATGTTCTTGAAAGACACGTTATTGCAAAGTATATTCCTTTTGCTAAGATTGTTACACTACCGAAAGGCCAGCAAAGAGCTATAAAAGGCGCCGTGATTTCTGTTGCATCTGAAGTAGAAACAACCGTGAATTCTTTACCCAGACCAAGTAGTGAATCACAACTGCTTACAGTGAAACTGAAAAGACGTCTGTGTTACCAAGGCCACTATCAGTTTCAGACTTTGAACATGCAAAAGGTTTTGTCTGCTTTAAGAAAGCTAAAAGATATCCATTCAGAATATAAAGATATCGTCATTAATGCAGAACTCTCTGAAGAAGAAATGTTTAATGAGCAAGAACAGTGTGCAAATGACATCAATGCTCCTGATGAGGAAATGGATATTGAGAACAGTAGACAAAGTGAGAACACTGAGGAACAGAGCAATGAGAATGAACACACTGATGCAAATGACACTAATGCAGAAGAGGAATCGAGAGGCCTTGCCTTGGACACGTCTTCAGCCCCCAGATCTCGGCCAGCAGCTGTTGTCTTATGATGATGGGATATTTTGCATTGCCCCAGCAGAGAGAAACACTCCTGTAAACACTTTCAAAATTCCTAAACTTGAGTCTATGGCGTTTCCAGTGCAGTTTCCAGATGGCATGAACACATTTGATGAGCCTGGTAGAGCAAAACATGTTTCCCCCAGCAGATACTTTAACTCTAGACTATTCTGTATTGACAATCGTTGTGCGAAAGATACCAACTATATCTTCTTTGCGCAGTTTGTAACTGAAATAAACATGGCCACATCTAGTATGTCTATCCAACTACGGAAAGGAAAACCCATGACCCGTGATGGACGCAGAATAAACTGCTCACTGCTGCAGGACAAACAGGAGTTAGAAAAGCTTATAATAAATAAGGAAGCTACACGATTCATGCAACCATTAAGAGGGACTCCAGCATACTGGGAGAAATCTCTCCGTGATCTGTTTGCTATGCTGAGACAGCTTGGCACTCCTACATTTTTCTGTACGTTTAGTGCTGCTGAGATGAGATGGCCTGAGGTGATTACTGCTATTAAAGCACAACAAGGTGAAACTGTGAACTTTGCTGAATTAGACTGGTCCGAAAAATGTGAAATCCTCAGAAGTAACCCTGTGACAGCGATGAGAATTTTTGAAAAGCGAGTTGAAGCCTTGATGAGAGATTTGATCAATTCACCTGCTCGACCTATCGGTGAGGTAATTGACTTTTTTTACAGAGTAGAGTTCCAGCTACGTGGCTCTCCGCACATTCACTGCTTATTTTGGGTGAAAGATGCTCCAGAATTTGAAAAAGATCAAGATCAGGATGTGTGTGATTTCATTGATAAATACATCTCATGTAAATTACCAGACCCAGACAAAGACCCAGAACTACATAAAATTGTAAGTGAAGTGCAGATGCACAGTCGTAACCACTCAAAATCCTGTAGAAAGAACAAGAAGCACTGCCGGTTTGGATTTCCTAAACCACCCATTAACAGAACAATGATATCACGCCCCAGGCCTCCTCCTGCAGATCAGTCTGATGAAGGGAATGAAGCAGAGGAAAGAAATGATGCCAGTTTCGCAAAAGAACAGTTACAGAATGTGTGGGATCTACTGAATGACTCAACTCAGAGTTTTGATAGCATTACACAGCTACTTCATAAAGTAAACATGACTTATGAAGAGTACGAGAAACATATCGATACTATTTCTACATCAAGTTCAATATTCATGGAGAGGCGACCACAGGACTGCTGGGTTAACGGCTATAATCCAATGTTGTTAAGAGCCTGGGATGCAAACATGGACATACAGTTCATTCTGAACCCCTACAGCTGCATCATGTATATTGTCTCGTACATTTCAAAAGCTGAGCATGAGATGAGTGATTATCTTAAAAAAGTGATAAAAGACTCAAGCCATGATAACCTGTCTGAGCGTGAGTGCATGAAGCAGGTCATGAATGCCTATTCAAAGAACAGAGAAGTCAGTGCTCAGGAGGCAGTTGCTCGCACATGCAGTCTGAAATTAAAATCATCATCACGTGCTGTCATATTCATACCTACTGATGACAACGCTGTAAAGATGAGTTTACCAATGAGGTGCTTGGAGAGCATGGATGATGACATAGAGAATGTGTGGATGACAGGATTGCCAGAAAAGTACAAGGCCAGACCAAACAGACCTGAATTTGAGAACATGTGCATGGCTGAATTTGCAAGTGAATACCGCATTGTATATGCAGGAAAGACAAAAGGTAAAAATGTTTTGCCACTTCAAAAAAACTTGGGACACATACAGAAAAGAACGAGGGGAAAACCTGCTGTCATCAGATTTGCCCGTTTTTCACAGCAGAAAAACCCAGAAAAATTCTATGGAACTTTTCTAAAGCTTTACTTGCCATATCGCTCAGATGAGCAGCTGAAGTCGGCCAGATTCCAGACATACGAATCATTTTATGCATTCGCTTCAGTAAAACTACCAGGAACTGATGAACTGCAGCGCGTGTGCAATATTGTGAATGAAAACCGTGAGAAATATGAAAAACATAACGAGGCTATAGAAAAGGCAATTGAGGATTTTGAACAGAATGGTCCAGTTGAAGATGCATGGACTACATTGGCTCCAGCAAACGAACTGATCCGTTTGGAGAGCATATCGGAACGTGAACCCACTGATCCTAATGATGTGAACGAGCAGGACGATATTCCTGAATACACAGCATCTACCTCTGTCAGTAACACAGCTATGCCACTCGTGGAAGCTACCCAACAAAATCAAACGCAGATTCGCAAAATGTACCAGAGCTTGAATCAAACACAAGCTTCCATATTTTATGCAATCCGAGACTGGTGCAAAAGATGTGTCTCTGGTGAAAACCCACAACAGTTTCTGTATTTTTTGAATGGGGGAGCAGGAGTTGGTAAATCACACGTTATCAAATCTATTTATGCAGAAGCAACCAAGATTTTGCGCAGGCTTCCATGCATACGAGAGCATACTGACATTTCCAAGCCAACCGTTCTTTTAACAGCATTCACAGGAACCGCAGCCTTTAACATCTCTGGTAAAACACTGCACTGTCTTCTGAAACTCCCGAGAAGCTTGAAGCCTCCATACCAAGGCCTGGGAAACAGCTTGGATGAAATCAGGGCAGACCTTTCTAATACACACATTTTAATTATCGACGAAATATCAATGGTGTCAAAACAGTTGTTTGCCTATGTAAACTGGAGACTGCAACAGATTAAAGGAAACCAGAAACCTTTTGGTGGCTTATCTTTATTAGCTGTAGGAGATTATTATCAATTACCACCTGTGGGAAGAGCAAAACCACTCTGTGTGTATGAGGACCATGTGCTGGACTTCTGGACAGATCATTTTCAAATGATAACTATGACTCAGATCATGAGACAGAGAGATGATCTTGCATACGCTGAGCTGCTCAACAGACTGAGAGTAAAAAAGAAGCACGAGAAGTTGACGGATGCAGACAGGTGCATGTTAGAAACCGTCACAAGATCCTCCCCTGAAGAGTGTCCAGCTGATGCATTACACATCTATGCAACCAATAAAGAGGTAGACAATCACAACAGTGAAGCCATATCCTCCCGCTTTTCAAATGTCATTACCATAAATGCACATGATTACAAAAAAGATCCCCGAACAGGAGAAATGAAAAGACAAGCGGCACCATTTAAAGGAGACAATCGTGACCTTATTGACACACTACAGATTGCTATTGGTGCACGAGTGATGCTAACCAGAAATATTGATGTAGAAGATGGACTGGTTAATGGCACTTTTGGCAAGGTGGCAAAAATAACAGCTCAGACCCGAGATGGATTGGTTCAATTAATTGGTCTTCATTTAGATAATGTGACTGCTGGACGAAAACATCGCAACAAAGCACCTGATGGAGATGACAACATTGTCTATATTGAGAGGTCAGAGGAACCACTGAAAAGAAAAGGAACAATTCGAAGACAATTTCCCATGAAGCTTGCTTTTGCATGCACCATCCATAAAGTGCAAGGAATGACAACTGATTGCGCTGTTGTATCTCTGAAGAACATATTCGAATCAGGCATGGCATACGTTGCACTCAGCAGAACAACATCACTCAGTGGACTGCACATTACTGACTTCGATGAAAAGAAAGTGTTCTGTAATCCAGAAATAAGTGCTTCCTTGGAGAACATGCCAAGAGCGGATTTTCACAGTATCCAGCCCATCCTAAATATTGTAGAGAACTCCAACCTGAATTCAGCTCTTAAAATCATTCATCATAACACAGAGGGACTGGAGTGTCATATGGAGGATTTAAAATGCCACCATGAGCTTCTCTTGGCTGATGTTTTGTGCCTCACTGAAACACACCTGTCAGGCTCAGCTGTTCCTGCTCATCTACATCTGGATGGATACACCATGTACAAACGCAACAGGCATGCATCCTACACAAACTATGCACATTTGGCAAACAAGAATGGTGGTGGAGTGGCCATTTATGTTAAAAACAGCTTTCAAGTCTGTCCTCTGATGTACATGCAGAATGTTACTGACTTGGAATATTTGGTTTTGAAGATAGAAGCCCCCAAACAAGCACTTCTCGCTGTAATCTACAGACCACCAAGTTATAATTTGGCAGAGTTTTTGGCACACCTGAACGCCCTCTTGACATCTCTGGAGATAATCGATTTGAGGCCTCTAATCGTCTGTGGCGACTTCAATGAAGATCAGCTTTCTCGTTGCAACAAACCTATTCTGAATTTGTTTGAAGATAAAGGATACACACAGTTAATCAGCACCGGGACAACAGAAAATAACACTCTTCTAGATCCTGTATTCATAAGCGGCGCACACTCAAACTTCAGAGCAGGAGTTCTACAGACGTATTACAGCTATCATGATCCGGTCTATTGTGTTTTAGAGTAGCAACATCAAATATATCATCACTAATCTGCATCACACATTCAACACTGCTGTAAGAATAATAATAAAACATCTTTATTTCAAGAAAAAAATAATGCTAATAAAATAAATGTATACTACAAAACTGTTCACATTGTCTACTTCTTGTGTGCATGTGTGAGTGAATGTTTCATATAGACTGTTTGTTTGTTTATTTGTTTGTTTGTTTGTTTGTTAGATAAGGAATGGATGGAGAGTGAATGTCCTTTCCATGGATCGCCACCTTGACGTGGTGGGAAGGCTTGTGTGTTCCAGTGATCCCAAGAGTGAGTAATTCTGGAGCTTTTTATTCCAGTTTGACTTGCTTAAGGGTGAGGTTCCAGACTAAGTGCGATCCAAATGGGCATTAACTAAATAAAATTATTTTTGAAGCATAATTACTTGATTTTGTCTTTCTTGATCCACACACACATTCAGACACACTCACTCACTTACACACATGCAAAAAAGTTTTAAGAAGTTTAAAGTAGTTTGGAGTTTAAAGTAGTTTGAAGTTTAAATTGGTTTAAAGTTTAAATTAGTTTGAAGTTTAAAGTAGTTTAAAGTTTAAAGTAGTTTAAAGTTTAAAGTAGTTTAAAGTTTAAATTAGTCTAAAGTTTAAATTAGTTTAAAGTTTAAATCAGTTTAAAGTAGTTTAAAGTAGTTTACAGTTAAAAAGTTGTTGGGGGTTTTCTAGGTGATTGCTAGGGTGTTCTGGCTGGTTGCTATGGTGTTGCTAGGCGGTTGCTAGGGTGTTCTGGGTGGTTGCTAGGCGGTTGCTAGGGTGTTCTGGGTGGTTGCTATGGTGTTGCTAGGCGGTTGCTAAGGTATTCAGGGCGGTTGATATGGTGTTACTAGGTGGTTGGTAGTTGTCACAGATGGTTACTATGGAGTCTTTATAGAGTTCTTAGCATGATCTTGGCATGATTTAGCAGTTAACTAATCGCTATTAGCATGTAGCTATTCACTGTTAGCATGTGTAGCATGTTGGAAGTGCTGTTTGCTAGCATGAGTCAAAAGAGCCAAACCTCATCTCTATATGATGTTCTGATACAGAGATATAGGTCTTGCAAAACGGTTGCTAGGGTACCTTAGTTTGGTTGTTATGGAGTTGCTTGGGAGCTGGGAGCTTTAAACGTAAGAAGTTTAAAGTGGTTTGAAGTTTAAAGTAGTTTACAGTAGTTTGAAGTTTATGACAGATAGATAGATAAAGAAGTTAGATAGATACACACACACACACACACGCGCACACACACACACACACACACACACACTAACTCGCTCACACACTCACTCGGACACACACGCACACTCAAGAGTTTATGAGTTTAGAGTTTAAGTGTATCAATTGATGAGTTTATAAGTGTATGAGTTTTTGAGTCAAAAGAGCCAAACCTCATCTCTATACAATGTTCTGATACAGAGATATAGGTCTTGCAAAACGGTTGCTAGGGTACTCAAGTTTGGTTGCTATGGAGTTGCTTGGGAGCTGGAAGCTTTAAACTTAAGAAGTTTAAAGTGGTTTGAAGTTTAAAGTAGTTTACGAGTTTTGAGTTTGCAAGTTTAAATGAGTGTAGAGTTTAAGTTTAAATGAGTTTAGAGTGTGTGTGTGTGTTCACACACACACTCAGAGTTTATGAGTTTAGAGTTTATAAGTGTATAAATTGATGAGTTTTTAAGTTTAAGAGTTTTGGAGTTTAGAGTTTATAAGTTTTAAATGAGTTTAGAGTTTATAAGTTTAAATGAGTTTAGAGTTTATAAGTTTAAATGAGTTTAAGAGTTCAAAGTTTATTAATTTATGAGTTCAAGAGTTCATAAGTCTATGAATTCATGAGTTTATAAGTTAATTAGTTTATAAGTGTATGAGTTTAGAGTTCATTAGTTTAAATGAGTCTCATTGGCTAATATAGTATATAGAACGGCAGTTTGGTTTAGTCTTCAAGGTATTTTGATTTGAATTTTTGTCGGTTTGAATTTTTTAGAACTCCCCAATGTAAGTCAATGGGAGTTTTTGAATGAGTTTTTTCGAGTTTTGATCGCCATTTTTAGGAAAACCGTAAGTCCGATCAGTCTGAAAAGATATAGCACACTTGGTCAGATCAGTTTGAGTGTCCGAGCCGAGTTTGGAGTATGTAGAGTTAAAGCTCTAGGAGGAGTTTGAGTCAGATTTTTTTCCGCTCAGAAGAATAATAATAACTAGATGCGAAAGTTCGTCGAGACAAACTTTAAGTTGGCTTGAGAAAGTTTGGACCGGAAAGTTTTTTGCTAGGCGGTTGTTATGATGTTATGGGTGGTCGCTATGGTGTTGCTAGGCGGTTGCTAAGGTATTCTGGGTGGTTGCTAGGCGGTTGCTAGGGTGTTTTGGGTGGTTGCTAGGGTGTTTTGGGTGGTTGCTAGGGTCTTTTGTGTGGTTGCTAGGCGGTTGCTAGGTGGTTGCTAGGGTGTTCTGGGTGGTTGCTAGGATATTTTAGGTGGTTGCTAGGGTCTTTTGGGTGGTTGCTAGGCGGTTGCTAGGGTGTTTTGGGTGGTTGCTAGGCGGTTGCTAGGATATTTTGGGTGGTTGCTAGAGTCTTTTGGGTGGTTGCTAGGTGGTTGCTAGGGTGTTATGGGTGGTTGCTATGGTGTTGCTAGGCGGTTGCTAAGGTATTTTGGGTGGTTGCTAGGGTGTTCTGGGTGGTTGCTAGGCAGTTGCAAGGGTGTTATGGGTGGTTGCTATGGTGTTGCTAGGCGTTGCTAAGGTATTCTGGGTGGTTGCTAGGTGGTGGCTAGGGTGTTCTGGGTGGTTGCTAGGCTGTTTTGGGTGGTTGCTAGGCGGTTGCTAGGGTCTTTTGGATGTTGCTAGGGTCTTTTGGGTGGTTGCTAGGCGGTTGCTAGGGTATTTTGGGTGGTTGCTAGGCTGTTTTGGGTGGTTGCTAGGCGGTTGCTAGGGTCTTTTGGATGTTGCTAGGGTCTTTTGGGTGGTTGCTAGGCGGTTGCTAGGGTATTTTGGGTGGTTGCTAGGGTCTTTTGGGTGGTTGCTAGGGTTTTCTGGGTGGTTGCTAGGCGGTTGCTAGGGTCTTTTGGGTGGTTGCTAGGCGGTTGCTAGGGTGTTCTGGGTTGTTGCTAGGCTGTTTTGGGTGGTTGCTAGGATATTCTGGGTGGTTGCTAGGCGGTTGCTAGGATATTTCTGGTGGTTGCTAGGGTCTTTTGGGTGGTTGCTAGGCGGTTGCTAGGATATTTTGGGTGGTTGCTAGGGTCTTTTGGGTGGTTGCTAGGCGGTTGCTAGGGTGTTTTGGGTGGTTGCTAGGGTCTTTTGGGTGGTTGCTAGGTGGTTGCTAGGGTGTTTTGGGTGGTTGCTAGGGTATTTTGGGTGGTTGCTACGGTGTTCTGGGTGGTTGCTAGGGTCTTTTGGGTGGTTGCTAGGCGGTTGCTAGGGTGTTCTGGGGGGTTGCTATGGTATTCAGGGCGGTTGATATGGTGTTACTAGGTGGTTGGTAGTTGTCACAGATGGTTACTATGGAGTTTTTATAGAGTTCTTAGCATGATCTTGGCATGATTTAACACTTAACTAATCGCTATTAGCATGTAGCTATTCACTGCTAGCATATGTAGCATGTTGGAAGTGCTGTTTGCTAGCACGAGTCAAAAGAGCCAAACCTCATCTCTATACGATGTTCTGATACAGAGATATAGGTCTTACAAAACGGTTGCTAGGGTACTCGAGTTTGGTTGCTATGGAGTTGCTTGGGAGCTGGAAGATTTAAACTTAAGAAGTTTATAGTGGTTTTAAGTTTACAGTAGTTTACAGTAGTTTGAAGTTTGAGAGATAGATAAATAAGTTAGACACACACACACACACACACAAACAAACACACAAACACACAGACACACACACACACACACACACCCACTAACTCGCTCACACACTCACTCATAAACTCAGTGTGTGTGTCTGAGTTTAGAGTTTATAAGTGTATAAATTGATGAGTTAATAAGTGTATGAGTTCTTGAGTTTTGAGTTTATAAGTTTAAATCAGTTTAGAGTTTATAAGTTTAAATGAGTTTAAGAGTTCATAAGTTTATGAATTCATGAGTTTATAAGTTAATTAGTTTATAAGTGTTTATAGTTTATAGTTTATTAGTTTAAATGAGTCTCAATGGCTCATATAGTATATAGAACGGCAGTTTGGTTTAGTCTTCAAGGTGTTTAGATTTAAATTTTTGTCGGTTTGAATTTTTTAGAACTCCCCAATGTAAGTCAATGGGAGTTTTTGAATGAGTTTTTTCGAGTTTTGATCGTCATTTTTAGGAAAACCGTAAGTCCGATCAGTCTGAAAAGATATAGCATACCGAGTCAGATCAGTTTGAGTGTCTGAGCCGAGTTTGGAGTATGTAGAGTTAAAGCTCTAGGAGGAGTTTGATATAGATTTTTTTAGGGTCAGAAGAATAATAATAACTAGATGCGAAAGTTCGTCGAGACAAACTTTAAGTTGGCTTGAGAAAGTTTGGAGCAGAACGTTTTTTTGCTAGGCGGTTGCTAGGATGTTATAGGTGGTTGCTATGGTGTTGCTAGGGTATTTTGGGCGGTTGCTAGGGTGTTCTGGGTGGTTGCTAGGTTTTTGCTAGGGTGTCCTGGGTGGTTGCTAAGGTCTTTTGGGTGGTTGCTAGGGTGTTCTAGGTGGTTGCTAGGGTATTCTGGGTGGTTGCTAGGCGGTTGCTAGGGTTTTCTGGGTGGTTGCTAGGCTGTTTTGGGTGGTTGCTAGGGTATTCTGGGTGGTTGCTAGGCGGTTGCTAGGATATTTCTGATGGTTGCTAGGGTCTTTTGGGTGGTTGCTAGGCAGTTGCTAGGATATTTTGGGTGGTTGCTAGGGTCTTTTGGGTGGTTGCTAGGCGGTTGCTAGGATATTTTAGGTGGTTGCTAGGGTGTTTTGGGTGGTTGCTAGGATGTTTTGGGTGGTTGCTAGGGTCTTTTGGGTGGTTGCTAGGCGGTTGCTAGGGTGTTTTGGGTGGTTGCTAGGATATTTTGGGTGGTTGCTAGGGTCTTTTGGGTGGTTGCTAGGCGGTTGCTAGGGTGTTTTGGGTGGTTGCTAGGGTCTTTTGGGTGGTTGCTAGGGTATTTTGGGTGGTTGCTAGGCGGTTGCTAGGGTGTTTTGGGTGGTTGCTAGGGTGTTTTGGTTGGTTGCTAGGGTGTTCTGGGTGGTTGCTAGGGTCTTTTGGGTGGTTGCTAGGGTCTTTTGGGTGGTTGCTAGGGTGTTCTGGGTGGTTGCTAGGGTCTTTTGGGTGGTTGCTAGGCGGTTGCTAGGGTGTTTTGGGTGGTTGCTAGGATATTTTGGGTGGTTGCTAGGGTCTTTTGGGTGGTTGCTAGGGTGTTCTGGGTGGTTGCTAGGCGGTTGCTAGGGTGTTCTGGGTGGTTGCTAGGGTCTTTTGGGTGGTTGCTAGGTGGTTGCTAGGGTCTTTTGGGTGGTTGCTAGGCGGTTGCTAGGGTATTTTGGTGGTTGCTAGGATATTTTTGGTGGTTGCTAGGGTCTTTTGGGTGGTTGCTAGGCGGTTGCTAGGGTGTTTTGGGTGGTTGCTAGGATATTTTGGGTGGTTGCTAGGGTCTTTTGGATGGTTGCTAGGCGGTTGCTAGGGTGTTTTGGGTGGTTGCTAGGGTCTTTTGGGTGGTTGCTAGGGTATTTTGGGTGGTTGCTAGGGTGTTCTGGGTGGTTGCTAGGGTCTTTTGGGTGGTTGCTAGGCGGTTGCTAGGGTGTTTTGGGTGGTTGCTAGGATATTTTGGGTGGTTGCTAGGGTCTTTTGGGTGGTTGCTAAGCGGTTGCTAGGGTGTTTTGGGTGGTTGCTAGGATATTTTGGGTGGTTGCTAGGTGGTTGCTAGGGTCTTTTGGGTGGTTGCTAGGCGGTTGCTAGGGTGTTTTGGGTGGTTGCTAGGATATTTTGGGTGGTTGCTAGGATATTTTGGGTGGTTGCTAGGGTGTTCTGGGTGGTTGCTAGGCGGTTGCTAGGGTGTTCTGGGTGGTTGCTATGGTATTCAGGGCGGTTGATATGGTGTTACTAGGTGGTTGGTAGTTGTCACAGATGGTTACTATGGAGTTTTTATAGAGTTCTTAGCATGATCTTGGCATGATTTAACACTTAACTAATTGCTATTAGCATGTAGCTATTCATTGCTAGCATGTGTAGCATGTTGGAAGTGCTGTTTGCTAGCATGAGTCAAAAGAGCCAAAACTCATCTCTATACGATGTTCTGATACAGAGATATAGGTCTTGCAAAACGGTTGCTAGGGTACTCAAGTTTGGTTGCTATGGAGTTGCTTGGGAGCTGGAAGATTTAAACTTAAGAAGTTTATAGTGGTTTGAAGTTTACAGTAGTTTGAAGTTTGACAGATAGATAAATAAGTTAGATAGACACACACACACACACACACACACAAACACACACACACAAACACACACACACACACACTAACTCGCTCACACACTCACTCATAAACTCAGTGTGTGTGTCTGAGTTTAGAGTTTATAAGTGTATACATTGATGAGTTTATAAGTGTATGAGTTCTTGAGTTTTGAGTTTATAAGTTTAAATCAGTTTAGAGTTTATAAGTTTAAATGAGATTAAGAGTTCAGAGTTTATTAATTTATGAGTTTAAGAGTTCATAAGTTTATGAATTCATGAGTTTATAAGTTAATTAGTTTATAAGTGTTTATAGTTTAGAGTTTATTAGTTTAAATGAGTCTCATTGGCTAATATAGTATATAGAACGGCAGTTTGGTTTAGTCTTCAAGGTATTTAGATTTGAATTTTCGTCGGTTGGTGAGTTTGAATCTGGATTTGAATTGGGAGTTGGGAGTTTTTCCGAGTTTTGATCGTCATTTTTAGGAAAACCGTAAGTCCGATCAGTCTGAAAAGATATAGCAACTAACTTCAGATCAGTTTGAGTGTCTGAGCCGAGTTTGGAGTATGTAGAGTTAAAGCTCTAGGACGAGTTTGAGTCAACAGTTTTTAACAGAAGAATAATAATAAGAACTAGATGCGAAAGTTCGTCGAGACAAACTTTAAGTTGGCTTGAGAAAGTTTGGACCAGAAAGTTTTTTGCTAGGCGGTTGCTAGGGTATTCTGAGTGGTTGCTAGGCGGTTGCTAGGATATTTCTGGTGGTTGCTAGGGTCTTTTGGGTGGTTGCTAGGCGGTTGCTAGGGTATTTTGGGTGGTTGCTATGGTGTTCTGGTTGGTTGCTAGGCGGTTGCTAGGGTATTCTGGGTGGTTGCTAGGCGATTGCTAGGGTGTTCTGGGTGGTTGCTATGGTGTTGCTAGGCGGTTGCTAGGGTGTTCTGGTTGGTTGCTAGGCGGTTGCTAGGGTGTTCTGGGTGGTTGCTATGGTGTTGCTAGGCGGTTGTTAAGGTATTCTGGGTGGTTGCTAGGCGGTTGCTAGGTGGTTGCTAGGGTATTCTGGGTGGTTGCTATGGTGTTGCTAGGCGGTTGCTAGGATGTTCTGGGTGGTTGCTAGGCGGTTGCTAGGGTGTTCTGGGTGGTTGCTATGGTGTTGCTAGGCGGTTGCTAGGGTGTTCTGGTTGGTTGCTAGGCGGTTGCTAGGGTGTTCTGGGTGGTTGCTATGGTGTTGCTAGGCGGTTGTTAAGGTATTCTGGGTGGTTGCTAGGCGGTTGCTAGGTGGTTGCTAGGGTATTCTGGGTGGTTGCTATGGTGTTGCTAGGCGGTTGCTAGGATGTTCTGGGTGGTTGCTAGGCGGTTGCTAGGGTGTTCTGGGTGGTTGCTATGGTGTTGCTAGGCGGTTGCTAGGGTGTTCTGGGTGGTTGCTAGGCGGTTGCTAGGGTGTTGTTAGGCGGTTGCTAGGGTGTTCTGGGTGGTTGCTATGGTGTTGCTAAGGTATTCTGGGTGGTAGCTAGGCGGTTGCTAGGCAGTTGCTAGGGTATTCTGGGTGGTTGCTAGGCGGTTGCTAGGGTGTTCTGGGTGGTTACTATGGTGTTGCTAGGCGGTTGCTAGGGTATTCTGGGTGGTTGCTAGGCAGTTGCTAGGGTGTTCTGGGTGGTTGCTATGGTTGCTAGGCGGTTGCTAGGGTGTTCTGGGTGGTTGCTATGGTGTTGCTAGGCGGTTGTTAAGGTATTCTGGGTGGTTGCTAGGCGGTTGCTAGGTGGTTGCTAGGGTATTCTGGGTGGTTGCTATGGTGTTGCTAGGCGGTTGCTAGGATGTTCTGGGTGGTTGCTAGGCGGTTGCTAGGGTGTTCTGGGTGGTTGCTATGGTGTTGCTAGGCGGTTGCTAGGGTGTTCTGGTTGGTTGCTAGGCGGTTGCTAGGGTGTTCTGGGTGGTTGCTATGGTGTTGCTAGGCGGTTGTTAAGGTATTCTGGGTGGTTGCTAGGCGGTTGCTAGGTGGTTGCTAGGGTTTTCTGGGTGGTTGCTATGGTGTTGCTAGGCGGTTGCTAGGATGTTC
>NC_139966.1:10042740-10100240 GCF_963993115.1 Abramis brama
CAGTTGCTAGGATATTTCTGGTGGTTGCTAGGGTCTTTTGGGTGGTTGCTAGGCGGTTGCTAGGGTATTTTGGGTGGTTGCTAGGGTGTTCTGGGTGGTTGCTAGGCGGTTGCTAGGGTGTTCTGGGTGGTTACTAGGGTGTTCTGGGTGGTTGCTAGGCGGTTGCTAGGATATTTTGGGTGGTTGCTAGGGTCTTTTGGGTGGTTGATAGGCGGTTGCTAGGGTATTTTAGGTGGTTGCTAGGGTATTTTAGGTGGTTGCTAGGGTATTCTGGGTGGTTGCTAGGCGGTTGCTAGGGTATTTTGGGTGGTTGCTAGGGTCTTTTGGGTAGTTGCTAGGCGGTTTCTAAGATATTTTCGGTGGTTGCTAGGGTGTTCTGGGTGGTTGCTAGGCGGTTGCTAGGGTATTTTGGGTGGTTGCTAGGGTGTTCTGGGTGGTTGCTAGGTGGTTGCTAGGGTGTTCTGGGTGGTTACTAGGGTGTTCTGGGTGGTTGCTAGGCGGTTGCTAGGATATTTTGGATGGTTGCTAGGGTATTTTGGGTGGTTGCTAGGCGGTTGCTAGGGTATTTTGGGTGGTTGCTAGGGTGTTCTGGGTGGTTGCTATGGTGTTCTAAGGTATTTTGGGTGGTTGATAGGGTGTTCTGAGTGGTTGCTATGGTGTTGCTAGGGTGTTCTAAGGTATTTTGGGTGGTTGCTAGGGTATTCTGGGTGGTTGCTATGGTGTTGCTAGGCGGTTGGTAGTTGTCAAAGATGGTTTATATGGAGTTAATAACGAGTGCCTTCAGTACGGCACTCGGCCTGCGGCCTCGTGCCTATGGCCGAATAGGCACAAGCATGGAGCAATATCGCAAGGCCACGAGTGTAATATTGCGTTAAAAAATACAAAAAAATGTAAAAAAAATTTTTTTTTGGTTTAGGGTGGTTGCTAGGGAGCTCTTAGTGGTTGCTAGGGTGCTGTAACTGGTTGCTAGGGTGTGGCTATGAAGATTTTAGGCCATTACTTATTGGTTGCTTGATAATATAAATCCTCTGAGGGAGAGAGAGAGGGAGAGATGCAGGGCTGTCAGGCCCTTTGGAGTCTGTGTGTGTGAAAACGGCAGTTTGGATTCAAATGTTTTTAGAACTCCCCAATGTAAGTCAATGGGAGTTTTTCCGAGTTTTGATCGTCATTTTTAGGAAAACCGTAAGTCCGATCAGTCTGAAAAGATATAGCAACTCGAGTCAGATCAGTTTGAAGGTCTGAGCCGAGTTTGGAGTATGTAGAGTTAAAGCTCTAGGAGGAGATTGAGTGTAATTTTTTGGTAAGAAGAATAATAATAATAACTAGATGCGAAAGTTCGTCGAGACAAACTTTAAGTTGGCTTGAGAAAGTTTGGACCAGAAAGTTTTTTGCTAGGCGGTTGCTAGGGTATTCTGAGTGGTTGCTAGGCGGTTGCTAGGATATTTCTGGTGGTTGCTAGGGTCTTTTGGGTGGTTGCTAGGCGGTTGCTAGGGTGTTTTGGGTGGTTGCTAGGGTCTTTTGGATGGTTTATAGGCGGTTGCTAGGGTATTTTAGGTGGTTGCTAGGGTATTTTAGGTGGTTGCTAGGGTATTCTGGGTGGTTGCTAGGCGGTTGCTAGGGTATTTTGGGTGGTTGCTAGGGTCTTTTGGGTAGTTGCTAGGCGGTTTCTAAGATATTTTCGGTGGTTGCTAGGGTCTTTTGGGTGGTTGCTAGGCGGTTGCTAGGGTATTTTGGGTGGTTGCTAGGCGGTTGCTAGGGTGTTCTGGGTGGTTACTAGGGTGTTCTGGGTGGTTGCTAGGCGGTTGCTAGGATATTTTGGGTGGTTGCTAGGGTCTTTTGGGTGGTTGATAGGCGGTTGCTAGGGTATTTTAGGTGGTTGCTAGGGTATTTTGGGTGGTTGCTAGGGTCTTTTGGGTAGTTGCTAGGCGGTTTCTAAGATATTTTCGGTGGTTGCTAGGGTCTTTTGGGTGGTTGCTAGGCGGTTGCTAGGGTATTTTGGGTGGTTGCTAGGCGGTTGCTAGGGTGTTCTGGGTGGTTACTAGGGTGTTCTGGGTGGTTGCTAGGCGGTTGCTAGGATATTTTGGGTGGTTGCTAGGGTCTTTTGGGTGGTTGATAGGCGGTTGCTAGGGTATTTTAGGTGGTTGCTAGGGTATTTTAGGTGGTTGATAGGGTATTCTGGGTGGTTGCTAGGCGGTTGCTAGGGCATTTTGGGTGGTTGCTAGGGTCTTTTGGGTAGTTGCTAGGCGGTTTCTAAGATATTTTCGGTGGTTGCTAGGGTCTTTTGGGTGGTTGCTAGGCGGTTGCTAGGGTATTTTGGGTGGTTGCTAGGGTGTTCTGGGTGGTTGCTAGGCGGTTGTAGGGTGTTCTGGGTGGTTGCTAGGCGGTTGCTAGGATATTTTGGGTGGCTGCTAGGGTGTTCTGGGTGGTTGTTAGGCAGTTGCTAGGGTGTTCTGAGTGGTTGCTATGGTGTTGCTAGGCGGTTGCTAAGGTATTCTGGGTGGTTGCTAGGCGGTTGCTAGGGTGTTCTGGGTGGTTGCTATGGTGTTGCTAGGCGGTTGCTAGGGTATTTTGGGTGGTTGCTAGGCGGTTGCTAGGGTGTTCTGGGTGGTTGCTATGGTGTTGCTAGGCGGTTGCTAAGGTATTCTGGGTGGTTGCTAGGCGGTTGCTAGGGTGTTCTGGGTGGTTGCTATGGTGTTGCTAGGCGGTTGCTAGGGTGTTCTGGGTTGTTGCTAGGCAGTTGCTAGGTGTTCTGGGTGGTTGCTAGGCAGTTGCTAGGGTGTTCTGGCTGTTTGCTAGGTGTTCTGGGTGGTTGCTAGGCAGTTGCTAGGTGTTCTGGGGGGTTGCTAGGCAGTTGCTAGGGTGTTCTGGGTGGTTGCTAGGGTATATTTGGTGGTTACTAGAGCATTTCTAGATGTTGCTAGGGTGTTCAAGATGGTTGCTAAGGTATTTTTGGTAGTTGCTATGGTGTTACTAGGTGGTTGGTAGTTGTCAAAGATGGTTACTATGGAGTTTTTATAGAGTTCTTAAAATCTTTAATAACGAGTGCCTTCAGTACGGCCGAATAGGCACAAGCATGGAGCAATATCGCAAGGCCACGAGTGTAATATTGCGTTAAAAAATACAAAAAAATGTAAAAAAAAAAAATTTTTGGTTTAGGGTGGTTGCTAGGGAGCTCTTAGTGGTTGCTAGGGTGCTGAAACTGGTTGCTATGGTGTGGCTATGAAGATTTTAGGCCATTACTTATTGGTTGCTTGATAATATAAATCCTCTGAGGGAGAGAGAGAGGGAGAGACGCAGGGCTGTCAGGCCCTTTGGAGTCTGTGTGTGTGAAAACGGCAGTTTGGATTCAAATGTTTTTAGAACTCCCCAATGTAAGTCAATGGGAGTTTTTCCGAGTTTTGATCGTCATTTTTAGGAAAACCGTAAGTCCGATCAGTCTGAAAAGATATAGCAACGCGAGTCAGATCAGTTTGAGTGTCTGAGCCGAGTTTGGAGTATGTAGAGTTAAAGCTCTAGGAGGAGTTTCATATAGAAATTTTAGTCTCGGAATAATAATAATAATAATAATAATAACTAGATGCGAAAGTTCGTCGAGACAAACTTTAAGTTGGCTTGAGAAAGTTTGGACCAGAAAGTTTTTTGCTAGGCGGTTGCTAGGGTATTCTGAGTGGTTGCTAGGCGGTTGCTAGGATATTTCTGGTGGTTGCTAGGGTCTTTTGGGTGGTTGCTAGGCGGTTGCTAGGGTGTTTTGGGTGGTTGCTAGGGTGTTCTGGGTGGTTGCTAGGCGGTTGCTAGGGTGTTCTGGGTGGTTACTAAGGTGTTCTGGGTGGTTGCTAGGCGGTTGCTAGGATATTTTGGGTGGTTGCTAGGGTCTTTTGGGTGGTTTATAGGCGGTTGCTAGGGTATTTTAGGTGGTTGCTAGGGTATTTTAGGTGGTTGCTAGGGTATTTTGGGTGGTTGCTAGGCGGTTGCTAGGGTATTTTGGGTGGTTGCTAGGGTCTTTTGGGTAGTTGCTAGGCGGTTTCTAAGATATTTTCGGTGGTTGCTAGGGTCTTTTGGGTGGTTGCTAGGCGGTTGCTAGGGTATTTTGGGTGGTTGCTAGGGTGTTCTGGGTGGTTGCTAGGCGGTTGCTAGGGTGTTCTGGGTGGTTACTAGGGTGTTCTGGGTGGTTGCTAGGCGGTTGCTAGGATATTTTGGGTGGTTGCTAGGGTCTTTTGGGTGGTTGATAGGCGGTTGCTAGGGTATTTTAGGTGGTTGCTAGGGTATTTTAGGTGGTTGATAGGGTATTCTGGGTGGTTGCTAGGCGGTTGCTAGGGCATTTTGGGTGGTTGCTAGGGTCTTTTGGGTAGTTGCTTGGCGGTTTCTAAGATATTTTCGGTGGTTGCTAGGGTCTTTTGGGTGGTTGCTAGGCGGTTGCTAGGGTATTTTGGGTGGTTGCTAGGGTGTTCTGGGTGGTTGCTAGGCGGTTGTAGGGTGTTCTGGGTGGTTGCTAGGCGGTTGCTAGGATATTTTGGGTGGTTGCTAGGGTGTTCTGGGTGGTTGTTAGGCAGTTGCTAGGGTGTTCTGAGTGGTTGCTATGGTGTTGCTAGGCGGTTGCTAAGGTATTCTGGGTGGTTGCTAGGCGGTTGCTAGGGTGTTCTGGGTGGTTGCTATGGTGTTGCTAGGCGGTTGCTAAGGTATTCTGGGTGGTTGCTAGGCGGTTGCTAGGGTGTTCTGGGTGGTTGCTATGGTGTTGCTAGGCGGTTGCTAGGGTATTTTGGGTGGTTGCTAGGCGGTTGCTAGGGTGTTCTGGGTGGTTGCTATGGTGTTGCTAGGCGGTTGCTAAGGTATTCTGGGTGGTTGCTAGGCGGTTGCTAGGGTGTTCTGGGTGGTTGCTATGGTGTTGCTAGGCGGTTGCTAGGGTGTTCTGGGTTGTTGCTAGGCAGTTGCTAGGTGTTCTGGGTGGTTGCTAGGCAGTTGCTAGGGTGTTCTGGCTGTTTGCTAGGTGTTCTGGGTGGTTGCTAGGCAGTTGCTAGGGTGTTCTTGGTGGTTGCTATGGTGTTGCTAGGCGGTTGCTAAGGTATTCTGGGTGGTTGCTAGGCGGTTGCTAGGGTGTTCTGGGTGGTTGCTATGGTGTTGCTAGGCGGTTGCTAGGGTATTTTGGGTGGTTGCTAGGCGGTTGCTAGGGTGTTCTGGGTGGTTGCTATGGTGTTGCTAGGCGGTTGCTAAGGTATTCTGGGTGGTTGCTAGGCGGTTGCTAGGGTGTTCTGGGTGGTTGCTATGGTGTTGCTAGGCGGTTGCTAGGTGTTCTGGGTTGTTGCTAGGCAGTTGCTAGGTGTTCTGGGTGGTTGCTAGGCAGTTGCTAGGGTGTTCTGGCTGTTTGCTAGGTGTTCTGGGTGGTTGCTAGGCAGTTGCTAGGTGTTCTGGGGGGTTGCTAGGCAGTTGCTAGGGTGTTCTGGGTGGTTGCTAGGGTATATTTGGTGGTTACTAGAGCATTTCTAGACGTTGCTAGGGTGTTCAAGATGGTTGCTAAGGTATTTTTGGTAGTTGCTATGGTGTTACTAGGTGGTTGGTAGTTGTCAAAGATGGTTACTATGGAGTTTTTATAGAGTTCTTAAAATCTTTAATAACGAGTGCCTTCAGTACGGCACTCGGCCTGCGGCCTCGTGCCTATGGCCGAATAGGCACAAGCATGGAGCAATATCGCAAGGCCACGAGTGTAATATTGCGTTAAAAAATACAAAAAAATGTAAAAAAAATTTTTTTTTGGTTTAGGGTGGTTGCTAGGGAGCTCTTAGTGGTTGCTAGGGTGCTGAAACTGGTTGCTATGGTGTGGCTATGAAGATTTTAGGCCATTACTTATTGGTTGCTTGATAATATAAATCCTCTGAGGGAGAGAGAGAGGGAGAGACGCAGGGCTGTCAGGCCCTTTGGAGTCTGTGTGTGTGAAAACGGCAGTTTGGATTCAAATGTTTTTAGAACTCCCCAATGTAAGTCAATGGGAGTTTTTCCGAGTTTTGATCGTCATTTTTAGGAAAACCGTAAGTCCGATCAGTCTGAAAAGATATAGCAACGCGAGTCAGATCAGTTTGAGTGTCTGAGCCGAGTTTGGAGTATGTAGAGTTAAAGCTCTAGGAGGAGTTTCATATAGAAATTTTAGTCTCGGAATAATAATAATAACTAGATGCGAAAGTTCGTCGAGACAAACTTTAAGTTGGCTTGAGAAAGTTTGGAGCAGAACGTTTTTTTGCTAGGCGGTTGCTAGGGTATTCTGAGTGGTTGCTAGGCGGTTGCTAGGATATTTCTGGTGGTTGCTAGGGTCTTTTGGGTGGTTGCTAGGCGGTTGCTAGGGTATTTTGGGTGGTTGCTAGGGTGTTCTGGGTGGTTGCTAGGCGGTTGCTAGGGTGTTCTGGGTGGTTACTAGGGTGTTCTGGGTGGTTGCTAGGCGGTTGCTAGGATATTTTGGGTGGTTGCTAGGGTCTTTTGGGTGGTTGATAGGCGGTTGCTAGGGTATTTTAGGTGGTTGCTAGGATATTTTAGGTGGTTGATAGGGTATTCTGGGAGGTTGCTAGGCGGTTGCTAGGGTATTTTGGGTGGTTGCTAGGGTCTTTTGGGTAGTTGCTAGGCGGTTTCTAAGATATTTTCGGTGGTTGCTAGGGTCTTTTGGGTGGTTGCTAGGCGGTTGCTAGGGTATTTTGGGTGGTTGCTAGGGTGTTCTGGGTGGTTGCTAGGGTGTTCTGGGTGGTTGCTAGGCGGTTGCTAGGATATTTTGGGTGGTTGCTAGGGTGTTCTGGGTGGTTGTTAGGCAGTTGCTAGGGTGTTCTGAGTGGTTGCTATGGTGTTGCTAGGTGGTTGCTAAGGTATTCTGGGTGGTTGCTAGGCGGTTGCTAGGGTATTCTGGGTGGTTGCTATGGTGTTGCTAGGCGGTTGCTAGGGTGTTTTGGGTGGTTGCTAGGCGGTTGCTAGGGTGTTCTGGGTGGTTGCTATGGTGTTGCTAGGCGGTTGCTAAGGTATTCTGGGTGGTTGCTAGGCGGTTGCTAGGGTGTTCAGGGTGTTTGCTAGGCGGTTGCTAGGGTGTTCTGGGTGGTTGCTATGGTGTTGCTAGGCAGTTGTTAGGGTGTTCTGGGTTGTTGCTAGGCAGTTGCTAGGTGTTCTGGGTGGTTGCTAGGCAGTTGCTAGGGTGTTCTGGCTGTTTGCTAGGTGTTCTGGGTGGTTGCTAGGCAGTTGCTAGGTGTTCTGGGGGGTTGCTAGGCAGTTGCTAGGGTGTTCTGGGTGGTTGCTAGGGTGTTCAAGATGGTTGCTAAGGTATTTTTGGTAGTTGCTATGGTGTTACTAGGTGGTTGGTAGTTGTCAAAGATGGTTTATATGGAGTTAATAACGAGTGCCTTCAATACGTTACTCGGCCGAATAGGCACAAGCATGGAGCAATATCGCAAGGCCACGAATGTAATATTGCTTTAAAAAATAAAAAATAAATAAAAAAAGGTTTTTTTGGGGTTTAGGGTGGTTGCTAGGGAGCTCTTAGTGGTTGCTAGGGTGCTGTAACTGGTTGCTAGGGTGTGGCTATGAAGATTTTAGGCCATTACTTATTGGTTGCTTGATAATATAAATCCTCTGAGGGAGAGAGAGAGGGAGAGACGCAGGGGTGTCAGGCCCTTTGGAGTCTGTGTGTGTGAAAACGGCAGTTTGGATTCAAATGTTTTTAGAACTCCCCAATGTAAGTCAATGGGAGTTTTTCCGAGTTTTGATCGTCCTTTTTAGGAAAACCGTAAGTCCGATCAGTCTGAAAAGATATAGCAACGCGAGTCAGATCAGTTTGAGTGTCTGAGCCGAGTTTGGAGTATGTAGAGTTAAAGCTCTAGGAGGAGTTTCATATAGAAATTTTAGTCTCGGAATAATAATAATAACTAGATGCGAAAGTTCGTCGAGACAAACTTTAAGTTGGCTTGAGAAAGTTTGGACCAGAAAGTTTTTTGCTAGGCGGTTGCTAGGGTGTTGCTAAGTGGTTGCTAAGGTGTTTTAGGTGGTTGCTAGGCAGTTGCTAGGGTGTTATGGGTGGTTGCTAGGGTGTTCTGGGTGGTTGCTATGCTGTTGCTAGGTGGTTGCTAGGGTGTTTCGGGTTGGTTGCTAGGGTGTTCTGGGTGGTTGCTAGGGTGTTTTGGGTGGTTGCTAGGCGGTTGCTAGGGTGTTATAGGTGGTTGCTAGGGTGTTGCTAGGCGGTTGCTAGGGTGTTCTGGGTGGTTGCTAGAGTGTTTTGGGTGGTTGCTAGGCGGTTGCTAGGGTGTTATAGGTGGTTGCTATGGTGTTGCTAGGCGGTTGCTAGGGTGTTCTGGGTGGTTGCTATGCTGTTGCTAGGTGGTTGCTAGGGTGTTCTGGGTGGTTGCTATGGTGTTGCTAGGCGGTTGCTATGGTGTTGCTAGGCGGTTGCTAAGGTATTTTGGGTGGTTGCTAGGGTCTTTTGGGTGGTTGATAGGCGGTTGCTAGGGTATTTTAGGTGGTTGCTAGGGTATTTTAGGTGGTTGCTAGGGTATTCTGGGTGGTTGCTAGGCGGTTGCTAGGGTATTTTGGGTGGTTGCTAGGGTCTTTTGGGTAGTTGCTAGGCGGTTTCTAAGATATTTTCGGTGGTTGCTAGGGTGTTCTGGGTGGTTGCTAGGCGGTTGCTAGGGTATTTTGGGTGGTTGCTAGGGTGTTCTGGGTGGTTGCTAGGTGGTTGCTAGGGTGTTCTGGGTGGTTACTAGGGTGTTCTGGGTGGTTGCTAGGCGGTTGCTAGGATATTTTGGATGGTTGCTAGGGTATTTTGGGTGGTTGCTAGGCGGTTGCTAGGGTATTTTGGGTGGTTGCTAGGGTGTTCTGGGTGGTTGCTATGGTGTTCTAAGGTATTTTGGGTGGTTGATAGGGTGTTCTGAGTGGTTGCTATGGTGTTGCTAGGGTGTTCTAAGGTATTTTGGGTGGTTGCTAGGGTGTTCTGGGTGGTTGTTAGGCAGTTGCTAGGGTGTTCTGAGTGGTTGCTATGGTGTTGCTAGGCGGTTGCTAGGGTATTCTGGGTGGTTGCTATGGTGTTGCTAGGCGGTTGGTAGTTGTCAAAGATGGTTTATATGGAGTTAATAACGAGTGCCTTCAGTACGGCACTCGGCCTGCGGCCTCGTGCCTATGGCCGAATAGGCACAAGCATGGAGCAATATCGCAAGGCCACGAGTGCAATATTGCTTTAAAAAATAAAAAAAATATAAAAAAAGGTTTTTTTTGGGTTTATGGTGGTTGCTAGGGAGCTCTTAGTGGTTGCTAGGGTGCTGTAACTGGTTGCTAGGGTGTGGCTATGAAGATTTTAGGCCATTACTTATTGGTTGCTTGATAATATAAATCCTCTGAGGGAGAGAGAGAGGGAGAGATGCAGGGGTGTCAGGCCCTTTGGAGTCTGTGTGTGTGAAAACGGCAGTTTGGATTCAAATGTTTTTAGAACTCCCCAATGTAAGTCAATGGGAGTTTTTCCGAGTTTTGATCGTCATTTTTAGGAAAACCGTAAGTCCGATCAGTCTGAAAAGATATAGCAACTCGAGTCAGATCAGTTTGAAGGTCTGAGCCGAGTTTGGAGTATGTAGAGTTAAAGCTCTAGGAGGAGATTGAGTGTAATTTTTTGGTAAGAAGAATAATAATAATAAGTTTAAATAGGATTTCAATATGTTGGCTCTCTCAAGCCAACTTAATAATAATAAGTTTAAATAGGATTTCAATATGTTGGCTCTCTCAAGCCAACTTAATAATAATAAGTTTAAATAGGATTTCAATATGTTGGCTTTCTCAAGCCAACTTAATAATAATAATAATAATAAGTTTAAATAGGATTTCAATATGTTGGCTTTCTCAAGCCAACTTAATAATAAGTTTAAATAGGATTTCAATATGTTGGCTCTCTCAAGCCAACTTAACTAGAATGTACATTTCCTGAAGAAAATGTGAAGTGGTGCTTGCAGTGGCAAAACTCGCCACTCGGTTGCTAGGGTGTTGTACATGATTGCATACGAGCCAACAACCATGTCTGTACGATGTTGTGGATCTGAAATATGGCTTCTATATGTTGCAATATGGTTGCTAGGTGGCTGTAAATGGTTGCTAGGGTGTGAAAACACAGTTACCATGGTGATATTTACAGACTGTTTTCCAACTGAAACTAATGAGCCAACCCCCATCTCTATACGATGTTCTGATGCAGAGATATACGTTTTGCTAAACGGTTGCTAGGGTACTCTATTTGGTTGCTAGCGAGTGGCTTGGCAGCTGCCAATGATGAAACTCCAAAGGCTTCTTGTCACTATGAATGATATAAACCAACTCCCATGCCTCTGCGACATTCAGAATGGAAGATATGCCTCTTTGGATTTTGGTTGCTAGGGTACTCTGTTTGGTTGCTAGGGAGTGGCTTGTCATCTGTCAATGATGAAATTCCAAAGGCTTCTTGTCAGTATGAATGATATAATCCAACTCCCATGCCTCTGTGACATTCAGAATGGAAGATATGCCTCTTTGGATTTTGGTTGCTAGGGTACTCTGTTTGGTTGCTATGGAGTTGCTTGGCAGCTGCCAATGATGAAACTGCAAAGGCTTCTTGTCACTATGAATGATATAAACCAACTCCCATGCCTCTGTGACATTCAGAATGGAAGATATCCCTCTTTGGATTTTGGTTGCTAGGGTACTCTGTTTGGTTGCTATGGAGTTGCTTGGCAGCTGCCAATGATGAAACTGCAAAAGCTTCTTGTCAGTATGAACGGTATAAACCAACTCCTATGCCTCTGTGACATTCACAATGGAAGATATGCCTCTTTGGATTTTGGTTGCTAGGGTACTCTGTTTGGTTGCTATGGAGTTGCTTGGCAGCTGCCAATGATGAAACTGCAAAGGCTGCTTGTCAGTATGAACGGTATAAACCAACTCCCATGCCTCTGTGACATTCACAATGGAAGATATGCCTCTTTGGATTTTGGTTGCTAGGGTACTCTGTTTGGTTGCTATGGAGTTGCTTGGCAGCTGCCAATGATGAAACTGCAAAGGCTGCTTGTCAGTATGAACGGTATAAACCAACTCCCATGCCTCTGTGACATTCACAATGGAAGATATCCCTCTTTGGATTTTGGTTGCTAGGGTACTCTGTTTGGTTGCTATGGAGTTGCTTGGCAGCTGCCAATGATGAAACTGCAAAGGCTGCTTGTCACTACGAACGGTATAAACCAACTCCCATGCCTCTGTGACATTCACAATGGAAGATATCCCTCTTTGGATTTTGGTTGCTAGGGTACTCTGTTTGGTTGCTATGGAGTTGCTCGGCAGCTGCCAATGATGAAACTGCAAAAGCTTCTTGTCACTATGAATGATATAAACCAACTCCCATTTCTCTGTGACATTCAGAATGGAAGATATCCCTCTTTGAATTTTGGTTGCTAGGGTACTCTGTTTGGTTGCTAGGGAGTGGCTTGGCAGCTGCCAATGATGAAACTCCAAAGGCTGCTTGTCAGTATGAATGATACAAACCAACTCCCATGCCTCTGTGACATTTAGAATGGAAGATATCCCTCTTTGGATTTTTGTTGATAGGGTGCTCGACAATGGTTGCTAGGGAGGGGCTTGGAAGTGTTGAGGTCATTCATGATGGGCTGTTTGCTGCCCCGAGTCAAATGAGACCACCCCCACGTTTCTATGACAATTCAGTCTGGAGATATCTCTTTGAACTCTTTCAATGGAAGTCTATGGAACTTGTTGCTAAGGGGCTCTAAATGGTTGCTAGGGCGTGGCTTGATAGCTTCACAATGATCCTGAGAGACTGATTGGTCGTCTGAGTAAAATGAGCCCTCCCCCTTGTCTCTATGACACTGTGATCCAGAGCTACGTTCAGTACAAAGTCCCTATGCAATTTACCATAGTAGGAAAAGCATGTGTGTTTCATGGGACGTTCCTTCCCCATAGTAAGTCAATGGGGCAACTTTGGGCAGCTCCTGCCCCCCAGGGGTGCAACTTTTACCCCATTGTGAGGTATGTTCTTACAGAGCCTGTTAGCCTCTTCAAATGTGGCAAATCACACGTTTCTGCGAAATCCTCGCTCAGAGCTACGTGTGGTCAAAGTTCGTCTCAATGTTAAGTCAATGGGACTTTTTTGGCCGCTTTTTCGCCCCTGGGGCGAACACCGCACCCCCGATCGCTTATAAAAGTCATAGCACACCTCTCCTTAATGAGCCGGTCGATTTGACACCTCACTCAGGGGTCTGTGACAAATGGTGCGGGGCGAGTTACGCGCCAAACTTTTGTCCAGAATAATAAAAAGAACTAGAATGTACATTTCCTGAAGAAAATGTGAAATGGTGCTTGCAGTGGCAAAACTCTCCACTCGGTTGCTAGGGTGTTGTACATGATTGCATACGAGCCAACAACCATGTCTGTACGATGTTGTGGAGCTGAAATATAGCTTCTATATGTTGCAATATGGTTTATATGTGGCTCTAAACGGTTGCTAGGGCGTTGCTAGGGTGTTCTGGGTGGTTGCTATGGTGTTGCTAGGTGGTTGCTAGGGTATACTGGGTGGTTGCTAGGCGGTTGCTAGGGTATTCTTGGTGGTTGCTATGGTGTTGCTAGGCGGTTGCTAGGGTATTCTGGGTGGTTGCTAGGCGGTTGCTAGGGTATTCTTGGTGGTTGCTAGGGTGTTGCTAGGTGATAGCTAGGCTGTTCTGGGTGGTTGCTATGGTGTTGCTAGGGTATTCTGGGTGGTTGCTATGGTGTTGCTAGGCGGTTGCTATGGTGTTCTGGGTGGTTGCTATGGTGTTGTTAGCTGGTTGCTAGGGTATTCTGGGGCGTTGCTAGGCGGTTGCTAGGGTATTCTGGGTGGTTGCTAGGGCGTTGCTAGGCAGTTGCTAGGGTATTCTGGGTGGTTGCTATGGTGTTGCTAGGTGGTTGCTAGGGTATTCTGGGTGGTTGCTAGGGCGTTGCTAGGGTATTCTTGGTGGTTGCTAGGGTGTTCTGGGTGGTTGCTATGGTGTTGCTAGGCAGTTGCTATGGTATTTTGGGTGGATGCTAGGGCGTTGCTAGGCAGTTGCTAGGTGTTCTGGGGGGTTGCTAGACAGTTGCTAGGGTGTTCTGGGTGGTTGCTACGGTATTTTTGGTGGTTACTAGAGCGTTTCTAGACGTTGCTAGGGTGTTCAGGATGGTTGCTAAGGTATTTTTTTTAGTTGCTATGGTGTTACTAGGTGGTTGGTAGTTGTCAAAGATGGTTGCTATGGAGTTTTTATAGAGTTATTAAAATCTTTAATAACGAGTGCCTTCAGTACTATGGCCGAATAGGCACAAGCATGGAGCAATATCGCAAGGCCACGAGTGTAATATTGCGTTAAAAAATACAAAAAAATTTAAAAAACATTTTTTTTTGGTTTAGGGTGGTTGCTAGGGAGGTCTTAGTGGTTGCTAGGGTGCTGAAACTGGTTGCTAGGGTGTGGCTATGAAGATTTTAGGCCATTACTTATTGGCTGCTTGATAATATAAATCCTCTGAGGGAGAGAGAGAGGGAGAGACGCAGGGGTGTCAGGCCCTTTGGAGTCTGTGTGTGTGAAAACGTCGGTTGGGATTCAAATATTTTTAGAACTCCCCAATGTAAAGTCAATGGGACTTTTTTGGCCGCTTTTTTGCCCGCTGTGCGAACATCGTACACCCGATCGCTTAGAAAAGTCATAGCACACCTCTCCTTAATGAGCCGGTCGATTTGATGCCTCACTCAGTGGTCTGAGACAAACGGTGCGGGGCGAGTTTCGCGCCAAACTTTGTCCAGAATAAAAATAAGAATAATAACTAGAATGTACATTTCCTGAAGAAAATGTGAAGTGGTGCTTGCAGTGGCAAAACTCGCCACTCAGTTGCTAAAGTGTGGTACATGATTGCATACGAGCCAACAAACATGTTTGTACGATGTTCTGGTGCTGAGATATGGCTTATTCATGTTGTTCAGGTGGTTGCTAGGGTGTTCTGTGTGGTTGCTAGGGCTTTGCTAGGTGGTTGCTAGGGTGTTCTGGGTGGTTGCTATGGTGTTCTGGGTGGTTGCTATGGCGTTGCTAGGCGGTTGCTAGGGTATTCTGGGTGGTTGCTAGGCGGTTGCTAGGGTATTCTTGGTGGTTGCTATGGTGTTGCTAGGCGGTTGCTAGGATATTCTTGGTGGTTGCTAGGGCGTTGCTAGGTGGTTGCTAGGCTGTTCTGGGTGGTTGCTATGGTGTTGCTAGGCGGTTGCTAGGGTATTCTGGGTGGTTGCTAGGGCGTTGCTAGGTGGTTGCTAGGGTATTCTGGGTAGTTGCTATGGTGTTGCTAGGCGGTTGCTAGGGTATTCTGGGTGGTTGCTAGGTGGTTGCTAGGGTATTCTTGGTGGTTGCTAGGGCGTTGCTAGGTGGTTGCTAGGGTGTTCTGGGTGGTTGCTATGGTGTTGCTAGGCAGTTGCTATGGTATTTTGGGTGGATGCTAGGGCGTTGCTAGGCAGTTGCTAGGGTGTTCTGGGTGGTTGCTATGCAGTTGCTAGGTGTTCTGGGGGGTTGCTAGACAGTTGCTAGGGTGTTCTGGGTAGTTGCTACGGTATTTTTGGTGGTTACTAGAGCGTTTCTCGACGTTGCTAGGGTGTTCAGGATGGTTGCTAAGGTTTTTTTTTTTAGTTGCTATGGTGTTACTAGGTGGTTGGTAGTTGTCAAAGATGGTTACTATGGAGTTTTTATAGAGTTATTAAAATCTTTAATAACGAGTGCCTTCAGTACGGCACTCGGCCTGCGGCCTCGTGCCTATGGCCGAATAGGCACAAGCATGGAGCGATATCGCAAGGCCACGAGAGTAAAATTGCTTTAAAAAATAAAAAAAATAAAAAAAAAATTTTTTTTTTGGTTTAGGGTGGTTGCTAGGGAGCTCTTAGTGGTTGCTAGGGTGCTGAAACTGGTTGCTAGGGTGTGGCTATGAAGATTTTAGGCCATTACTTATTGGTTGCTTGATAATATAAATCCTCTGAGGGAGAGAGAGAGGGAGAGATGCAGGGGTGTCAGGCCCTTTGGAGTCTGTGTGTGTGAAAACGTCGGTTGGGATTCAAATATTTTTAGAACTCCCAATGTAAAGTCAATGGGACTTTTTTGGCCGCTTTTTCGTCCGCTGTGCGAACATCGTACACCCGATCGCTTAGAAAAGTCATAGCACACCTCTCCTCAATGAGCCGGTCGATTTGACACCTCACTCAGGAGTCTGTGACAAACGGTGCGGGGCGAGTTACGCGCCAAACTTTGTCCAGAATAATAATAAAAAAAAGAATAATAATAAGTATGAGCAATAACAATAGTGATGCCTTGCTTTCAGCAAGCACCACTAATAATAAGTATGCAAGAGAACACTAATGATGCCTTGCTTTCAGCAAGCACCATTAATAATAATAAGTATGAGCAATAACAATAGTGATGCCTTGCTTTCAGCAAGCACCACTAATAATAATAAGTTTAAATAGGATTTCAATATGTTGGCTCTCTCAAGCCAACTTAATAATAATAATAATAATAAGTTTAAATAGGATTTCAATATGTTGGCTCTCTCAAGCCAACTTAATAATAATAATAATAATAAGTTTAAATAGGATTTCAATATGTTGGCTCTCTCAAGCCAACTTAATAATAATAACTAGATGCGAAAGTTCGTCGAGACAAACTTTAAGTTGGCTTGAGAAAGTTTGTACCAGAAAGTTTGAAGTAGTTTGAAGATTAAAGTAGTTTAAAGTTTAATTTAGTTTAAAGTTTAAATTAGTTGAAAGTTTAAAATAGTTTGAAGTTTAATTTAGTTTAAAGTTTAAATTAGTTGAAAGTTTAAAATAGTTTGAAGTTTAATTTAGTTTAAAGTTTAAAATAGTTGAAAGTTTAAAGTAGTTTGAAGTTTAATTTAGTTTAAAGTTTAAAGTAGTTTAAAGTTTAAATTAGTTTAAAGTACACACACACACACTCAGAGTTTATGAGTTTAGAGTTTATAAGTGTATAAACTGATGAGTTTATAAGTGTAAGAGTTTTTGAGTTTAGAGTTTATAAGTTTTAAATGAGTTTAGAGTTTATAAGTTTAAATGAGTTTAAGAGTTCAAAGTTTATTAATTTATGAGTTTAAGAGTTCATAAGTCTATGAATTCATGGCTCATATATAGAACGGCAGTTTGGTTTAGTCTTCAAGGTGTTTAGATTTAAATTTTCGGCATACACACACAAGCACGCACGCACAGACTCTCACTCTCTCTCACACACACACACTATCTCTCTCACACACACACTCACTAACTCACTCACACACACACAGACAAGCTCATTAACACACACACACACACACACACACTCACGCACATAGACACACACTCTCTCTCACACACACACACACTCAGAGTTTATATGAGTTTAGAGTTTATAAGTGTACAAGTTTTTGAGTTAAGAGTTTATAAGTTTAAATGAGTGTGTACGAGTTTTTGAGTTTACACACACACTCACACATAGACACACACGCTCTCTCTCTCACACACACACACACATGTTTTGAGTTTAGAGTTCATTAGTTTAAATGAGTCTCAATGGCTCATATAGTATATAGAACGGCAGTTTGGTTTAGTCTTCAAGGTGTTTAGATTTAAATTTTCGACATACACACACACACACAAGCACGCACGCACAGACTCTCACTCTCTCTCTCACACACACACACACACACTATCTCTCTCACACACACACTCACTAACTCACTCACACACACACACACATCCTTGTTTTTGTTACTTTGTGAGACCCCATGACTGGGACGTCACTTGTGGGGTCCACCCTTTCTAGAAGAGGTACACTTCTTAAAAAAATCAGGCAAGATCAGAACACATTCATAAACACAGATCTCACTTGATAATCTCAAATTTAAGAACTTTTGCACAAGACCTGACTGGGCTGTCACATGTGGGGTCCCAAACTGGTTTTCCTTCCTTGTGGGTCCACCTACACACACTTCGAGTTTTACATACTTTGTGAGGCCATGCCTAACTATTCAGTAGTTGTGGGGCCCTTTGCACATTGTCTTTCAGTTGAATAAAAATCTATATCCTTTACTTCACAGTGAAAAAACAAGTCGGACAAAAACAAAAACAAGTCAGTTGACAACTGTTTTAGACATACAGTCTTCATTCTGCCTGCTGTTTGTGGCACAATCACTTTTGATTGGTTTGTCTTTTACCAACCAACACCAATAAACCACAATTGTCTCAGTTACAAACTAACCTTGCCCTGTGAAATATTGAAAATCTGTCTGAGAGAAACAGTCGTGTGGGGAGTCATCTATTTTTAATCAAATGGCACAACACAATTTAATGAATCATCAGTAATTTAACAGTACCACTTATCTTATTTTTAGTACTTTGCAGGACTGTGAAATCACAAGCAAGATCAGTATGTGTAGTTAACAATAATGTATTACATTCCATGTTAAGACAATTAAACAAACACGTTTTTCATGAGATAATACATTAGACAAATGTTTCGGGGACCCTAAGCGAGAACATTTAACATTCACTAATATCTGACCATTTATAATATACACTGAATGAAAATATAAACGCAACACTTTTGCATTAATGCAAAAGAATTAATGAATTAATGTTTCAGCATCGGCTAAAGTGAGAGAAGATCGTAGACGAGCAATATTACGAAGATGGAAAAAAGAGTTTTTAACAATAGAAGAAATATGAGAGCCAAAAGATAGAGTTGGATCGAATAAGACACCAAGGTTACGAATTGACGATGAAGGCTTAACGTGAATACCATCAATATCAAAGGACTGGTCCATCCTTTTGACTGAGGCAGTTGAACCAATCACTAATATCTCGGTTTTCTAATCGTTTAATTTGAGGAAATTCATATACACAAAAGGCCTATTTCTCCCAAATATTGTTCACAAATCTGTCTAAATCTGTGTTAGTGAGCACTTCTCCTGTGCCGAGATAATCCATCCACCTCACAGGTGTGGCATATAAAGATGCTGATTAGACAGCATGATTATTGCACAGGTGTGCATTAGGCTGTCCACAATAAAAGGCCACTCTAAAATGTGCAGTTTCATCACACAGCACAATGCCACAGATGTGATGAAACTGACAACTCCCATGCAGTGATTTAAAGCCACAACTGGTGGCTTTAAATCACTGCATGGGAGTTGTCAGTTTCGCTCCCTGTAAACTTTCGACATCTGTGGCATTGTGCTGTGTGATGAAACTGCACATTTTAGAGTGGCCTTTTATTGTGGACAGCCTAAGACACACCTGTGCAATAATCATGCTGTCTAATCGGCATCTTTATATGCCACACCTGTGAGGTGGATGGATTATCTCGGCACAGGAGAAGTGCTCACGAACACAGGTTTAGACAGATTTGTGAACAATATTTGAGAGAAATAGACCTTTTGTGTACATATAAAAAGTTGTAGATCTTTGAATTCAGCTCATGATAAATGGGGGCAAAAACAAGTGTTGTGTTCATATTTTTGTTCAAAGATCTAAGACTTTTTATATATACACAAAAGGCCTATTTCTCCCAAATATTGTTCACAAATCTGATTAAATCTGTGTTAGTGAGCACTTCTCCTGTGCCGAGATAATCCATCCACCTCACAGGTGTGGCATATAAAGATGCTGATTAGACAGCATGATTATTGCACAGGTGTGTCTTAGGCTGTCCACAATAAAAGGCCACTCTAAAATGTGCAGTTTCATCACACAGCACAATGCCACAGATGTGATGAAACTGACAACTCCCATGCAGTGATTTAAAGCCACAACTGGTGGATTCAGCTCCATGGCCAGCTTCGCAGCCTACTGAATTGTTTGTGATTCCTTAGGCGGCCATGGAGCTGAATCCACCTGTTGTGGCTTTAAATCACTGCATGGGAGTTGTCAGTTTCGCTCCCTGTAAACTTTCGATATCTGTAGGATTGTGCTGTGTGATGAAACTGCACATTTTAGAGTGGCCTTTTATTGTGGACAGCCTAAGGCACACCTGTGCAATAATCATGCTGTCTAATCAGCATCTTTATATGCCACACCTGTGAGGTGGATGGATTATCTCGGCACAGGAGAAGTGCTCACGAACACAGGTTTAGACAGATTTGGGAGAAACAGGCCTTTTGTTTACATATAAAAAGTTGTAGATCTTTGAGTTCAGTTTATGATAAATGGGGGCAAAAACACAAGTGTTGCGTTCATATTTTTGTTCAGTGTAGTTATTTTCAACACTGCTTTCTGTGAATTATACCTGCAGCTCAGAAGCATTGTATAAAATTGTATCTGCATTGGGATTTCCTTGTGACACCTTCTTACTCCCAAGTGCTCACTGACCTCTTACAGACTAAACTCATTACAATGTAACACTGTCGCTCATAAGCTAATAACGCCATAAATGGACAGGAAAACACTCGTCTATAACTGTAGACGGTAAAAGAACAAGCTGGAATCTGAAGAATTAGTTGACTGAAGAATCAACAACAACTGACAACTACTATAGATTTCAATCCACAATGACCTGATATGCTAAATCACAACTCATTGACGTGATATCCTAATCCACAACTGAATGTTCTGAAATCCTAAACTACGACTCAATGGCCTGATATCCTAAATCATGACTCAATGATCTGATATAGCCTTTGATCATACAAAACTGGAATAAATGAAGTGCATCATGTATTTTGGAACTACATCAAACTTTAACCTCTCCCAAATATTAATAAGAGCATAAGTGTTGCATAAGATAATATATTTGGTAAAATGCACTCCTACTATAAAACTGACCCTGTCTCTCTGAATCTTTTACCTTTGAACTAAAAAAGTCTGATTTCAAAACCAACATTTTTCCCAGATGTTGAAAGCATTCACTATGGGAAAACATTTAAAATTCCCTAAAATCTGACCGTTTTACATTTAGCCATGTACAACTTTATACTTTGGGAGTACTTTACACTTGCAGATCAGGAGCATAGCTCAAATTTTTCTTTGCAGGGCAGATATCCGGTTTTTGATGTAAAATTTAATAGCCAGCCAGTCCCTCCGTTTTAGGGCTTCAGGCTCAGATTTGAGGCACAAATCGCAGGCAGCCTTTCCTGGAACACGACAGGATTCAATGAAGTGCATCATGTGTTTTTCGACCGCATCAACCTCCACCTTCTGCCAATTCTTTTTCTTGACTGGTTTGCGACCTAAATGAGAATGAAATTACTGAACTTAAAAGCAGAACAAATTTATAAGTTTTGCTAGCATTCTCACAACCCAATAACCAAACCCATAAATAAATCACCTGCCAAAACAGTTCCTTTAAATTAAACTGAGTTCTTCACTACAAATACTGTTAGAGAACAGCAGCACTGTTTCAGTTAATCAGATCATTCACACAAGTCACTCACCATTTCTTTGAGATAATTGGATAGCTTGAGAGTTTTTCTTTGTCTCATTTCGCATCTGACTGCCTGAAGCAAATGGTGACTTGGCTGTGTCCTCAACACAGTCCTTGTTCCTTGGATGCTGACTTTCATTTTGAGATGTCACACTGCACAAGGGTGGCTTCACCACACAATCTGTTAAATTAAAAAGAACAAATATTGCACGTGAGCTAGGGTGTAATGACGCACATATTCGTATTGAACCATTCGGTACAAGGCTTTCGGTTCGGTTTTCGGTACGCATTGGACCATTTTTCCTGCCAACCAAAATTTCGTTATTTCAAATGTAGGCGCGTTGCCTGGCATACATGTAAGAGACGCCGGCGCGACCACAACATTGCCCAACATCAAATGGCTAACGTAATGCAAGCGGAACGAAACTGCTCGTTATTGTGTGGTTGACGGACCGTTTATCAGTTTTAACCAAAGCAGTGCAAGCCGATCTTGATCAAGCAACACTGTTACTACACAGCGATAGTAAGAGATCCAGTAAAGAAAGCATTTTAATTCGCCACAGAAGTCATAACATCGCCGTTTACCTTCAGAATCAGGAGTCAGAAGTACCGTACTGTACTGTCCTCGCTTATGACATCAGTCAGACGTCGGCCGCGGGAGTGGAAGGGGGATCGAGTGAGAATCTTTATTGGTGTCGATTTTCAGTCTCTTTTTAATGATAGGCCTTACGCATCTGTCAATCATCCCTGCTTGCTATTTGGGGAATGAACCCAGCGCTTTGATTGGTCGAACTCTTCTTTTGTTGTAGCTTGATTTGAGGAATGCACGTGCACAGAGGCGTCACCAGGTTTTTGCGTAGTTTAGAGTGACAAATCGTACCAGCGTACTTTGAAGTCAAAATGCGTATCCGCTACGCAAGATGCGTACAGGTCGGCAGGTATGCTAATAGCCTGCATGCAGCACATCGCCACAATATAAAGTTAAGGCAACTAAACAACCAAGAGAAATATGTCAACCTCAAAAATGTAACATTGGATCCATACATCCGCATCGGGGAATAACATTATAATCTCAAGTTTTTTCAAGTAGTGCAATTCAACAGGCTTTTTAATTTCAAAAACATTTGACATTCTTTTACTTCCATATTGGTGAAACCAATTGTTTTTGTGTGCAGATCTCAGAGCCTAGGCTGCCTACAGAGAGGCGTTTTTTTTGACGACCTGCTTATGGGGCGGGCAGCTAGCGGATCGTTAGGAAAGATTAGATGAATGTGATAATTTATGTTATGTTTGGGCCTGAAATCACTGATACAACCTTTAAATCATGGGACTGACCAGTTTTCCAACTCTGTTATTTTTTTTTTTTTACGTATCCAAACTGTTGCCTTTTTACTTTATTTGAATGTTGCAAGGCAGAATGTGTAAATAAAGTTGGAACAAAACAAAAACATGTTTTTGATTTCAGGCTGTAAGACAAAAACTAACTATTTCAAAGGGATATGATGATTTTCTATAGGCAATGTACATTATTTTACTGTGTCACTTAAGATAATGATGACACTACTGAATCCACAAGTAGTACACTGTGGCTACTGTCTAATGTTTACATGTACATACTTTTACTTATATACAGTGGGGAGAACAAGTATTTGATATACTGCCGATTTTACAGGTTTTCCTACTTACAAAGCATGTAGAGGTCTGTCATTTTTATCCTAGGTTTTTAAATAATTAATTTGCATTTTATTGCATGACATAAGTATTTGATCACCTACCAACCAGTAAGAATTCCTGCACAAGGCTGGGATGGGCAACAGGACAATAGGCAAGCAGCTTGGTGAGAAGGCAACAACTGTTGGCGCAATTATTAGAAGATGGAAGAAGTTCAAGATGACGGTCAATCTCCCTCGGTCTGGGGAACCATGCAAGATCTCACCTTGTGGGGCCTCAATGATCATGAGGAAGGTGAGGGATCTGCCCAGAACTACATGGCAGGACCTGGTCAATGACCTGAAGAGAGAGCTGGGACCACAGTCTCAAAGAAAACCATTAGTAACACACTACGCCGTCATGGATTAAAATCCTGCAGCGCAAGCAAGGTCCCCCTGCTCAAGCCAGCGCATGTCCAGGCCCGTCTGAAGCTTGCCAATGACCATCTGGATGATCCAGAGGAGAAATGGGAGAAGGTCATGTGGTCTGATGAGACAAAAATAGAGCTTTTTGGTCTAAACTCCACTCGCCGTGTTTTAGAAGAAGGACGAGTACAACCCCAAGAAACCCATCCCAACCGTGAAGCATGGAGGTGGAAACATCATTCTTTGGGGATGCTCTTCTGCAAAGGGGAAAGGACGACTGCACCGTAGTGAGGGGAGGGTGGATGGGGCCATGTATCGTGAGATCTTGGCCAACAACCTCCTTCCCTCAGTAAGAGCATTGAAGATGGGTCATGGCTGGGTCTTCCAGCAGGACAGCGACCCGAAACACACAGCCAGGGCAACTGAGGAGTGGCTCCGCAAGAAGCATCTCAAGCTCCTGGAGTGGCCTAGCCCGTCTCCAGACCTGAACCCAATAGAACATCTCTGGAGGAGCTGGAAGCCCGTATTGCCCAGCGACAGCCCCAAAACCTGCAGGATCTGGAGAAGGTGTGTGTGGAGGAGTGGGCCAGAATCCCTGCAGTGTGTGCAAACCTGGTCAAGAACTACAGGAAACACATGATCTCTGTAATTGCAAACAAAGGTTTCTGTACCAAATATTAAGTTCTGCTTTTCTGATGTATCAAATACTTATGTCATGCAATAAAATGCAAACTAATTACTTAAAAATCATACAATGTGATTTTCTGGATTTTGTTTTAGATTCATTTCACTCACAGTTAAAAAGTACTACCTATGATAAAAATTACAGACTTTTACATGCTTTATAAGTGGGAAAACCTGCAAAAACCTGCAATCAAATACTTGTTCTCCCCACTGTATATATTTATATATTATGCTTAATACTCTGGCCACCTTCTTATAATATGGTAATTGATAGAGATGGTGCCCATTTTCTTTTGCACATCCTTACATTTTATTTTTTGTTATTTATTATTATTTCTGCATTGTTGGAGTTGGAGCCGGGAACAATATTTTCACTCTACATGCAAGAACACCTGCAGTCTTCTGATCATTTGACAGTAAAACTTGAAACTTTTCAATTTTGACTAGTCAGTTGGTTGAGAGGTTAGATTAATTTGTTTACAAAAAACAAATCTGCAAAAAATCTTGCCAGCCCTACACTGTAAAAAATATTTGTCAGCTTTGGGTCATTTAAGGCCTGTGAATCTCAACCAAAGTTCCTTCACGCTCTGACCATCATGATATAGATAAACGCAGCCTAATTTATGATGTTGGAAAGGAATTCAGAAGCTGCTGCTTTATATTACCTCAAAGCTAAGTTTACACCCCATTCTAGGTGGAAGCAGGAGTTAGGATTTGGCATAGTAAAGAATGGGAACATTTCTTTTTGATAACCCAAATTCTGTTAAAAGTGTAGTAAAAATCATACTCAAACTTAAATCATATTTTTCTGGAAGCAAATACCTCAGACAGGAAAAACTGATGCAGACATGCATCTACAAATACAGCAAGTATTGAAATAGATACCTGGCATGTTTTCCTCCAGCCTGGCCTCTTGGATTTCTTTGTCACACAGGATTGTCTCTAAAATAAAAAGAAGGCAGGTAACAAAACCATCAGAGCGCTATTCGGAGTGTACTGGAAAAACAATATCTGCATTTCCTTATATGTGTCTAATAAAAAGGCATTGGTACCATTTGGGGCGATGTTGATATCATCTAGGGTCATTCCTTTAAACTCTGACAAACGCCCCTGCTCAAGGGCCATGAGAATCTTGCTGATCTTTGCAAGCTGGAGAGTGCCCTCAGGTAAGCGATAGAACTGGCGATGGACTCGGATGTCATGGCCAAGGAAATCTGCCAGTTGGTCAAGCTCTGTGTCATTGAGATTGAGTACTTTTGAGAGTGTAGCAACATGCTTCCTGAGCTTTGTAGAGGTGAGTGAGAGAGGGTTCTTGGCTCCACAAGCTTTCACAAAGTAACGAATGCAATCTGACCCTCTGTAGTGGGACACTGCATATGGACGTGCAAACATGTATGAGTTGTTATCAGCCACTCCACATTCTATTCTTTTCTCCACAAGCAAATTAAGGGAATCCACCATCGCAGGGGTTAAGAGCACAGGCACCTTCCGCCCTCTCTTCCCTCTAATTTCAAGTCTCACAAAATGCTTGCAGAGACTTTTCTCTAACTCAGAGAGAGCTACATTGACATCTTCATGAGGATCTGATTTGTCTCTTAGGATGAATGTTGAAAGAAGCATTTTGGAGACTTCCCCTTCTCTGCGCCTGTTGAATAAAATAACTTGTGCCAGAGTCACTTTTGTCAAGTTAGCCCAGTTGCAAGAAGAGCACTCTGATGTCAAGTCACTGTAGAACTGGCGCTGCTTGTCATCCAGGTAGCAATGCAGAGTTTTTACATCTTCTGTAAAAGGTAACAGCTGTGGGGAATTCCACTTGGACTCTGTTAGGCCCTGTAAGGCTTTGGCTGATATAAGCTCATTCCACCTGGCATCATACACTTGACGAAAGCAGCGAGCCGCTGTTGCACCATTATCATCACCTTTCATCATTGCATCGGTTTCAAGGAGCATGGACACATTTTTCAGTCCATGTCCAAGCTTTAGAGCAAGTGTTGCAGTTTTGTATTTGCTAGTTTCCTCGTTAAAACCCGCTGTGTGTCTTACTGCAGTAACTGCTAGCATGAAGTTCTCTGGTGTGACATAATCTTTGATAGTTTGCAGTGGTGTGACCTCTCTACCATGTAAACACAGCCGACCAAGCTCCCTCAACTTTTGCCGAATGTATTCATGCTTGCTGACATCCGCTCCAAGCCTGTTATATAGATGTTTTCCAAACTCCATGATGCAGTGATCATTTTTTACTTCAAAAGAGATATCATCTTGTGTCATGTTGCTCACCAGCTTCCAAACACTTTCACTAACCGCAGAGGGTGCCGGTTCAGCAAACGCACAGAGGGATTGGACTCTAGTTTTTCCAGGTTTAGATTTAACACTGCTAGGTTGGAATTTACAGCTCTGCATGTGTCTCCAAAGCACTCTTTTCATAAACAACCCTTGACAGTACACACAGTGAATAAAGTCTTGACCTTCACACTTATTTTTTGGTTGTTTGAATGGAACAAGATTTCCAGACCCTGTTTTTATAACTTCAGCATTATGTGCAAAGTTTCCTTTGTTTCTCAGAAATTCAAGCTGCAATTTCCTTTGATGGGATCCCTTTGGAAAACTCAATGCTCTTGAAACCTCTATCTCTTTTAAGTGAACACGCTCCAAGTGCCTAGATATTTTTTGGACCGCTGATCTACAATATAGGCAGTACTGTCGCTTGTTGTACATTCGAGCTCCATTACTCGTTCTGACGACAGCAGGAACAAGTACTGATTTACCTGATGTGGTGCTGTCAGGAGCATTATGTTGGCTTTGTGTTATAGCAGCAATTCTGTCATTGTCCTGGAATTTAGCAAGAGGTGTCTTGAATTTGCGCTTGCATGGAAGTACTGTTGCATCAGCTTGACTTTTTAATGATAGTTCTTTGCTCACGTTACTATCCGTACTATCCCCACTTGTGGATGGAACATATTCTTCTCCACTGTCCTGGCTTGATTCGCTTAATTTTTCAGATCCAGCAGAAATCTTCTGATTAACCTATAAAAAACATAACAAATAAGCTACACAACACACAACTAGGTTTTTCCAATACAACAGGAATAGCTTAATTATAGCTACACAGATGACTACACTGATAATGTATAAATCTAAATATTATTGGTTTGAATTGTTTTCCATTTTTAATATGGCTGAAGCCTGTTGTTGTTCACAAAAAAGTCACAGAATGCAAATATAATTATGTAAGAATACCTTATATTATCATGCGCATTCTCGTCTCTGATGTCTATTATTTTAGTTCTTGTAAGTCTACATTTCTTAATTTTGTACAAAAAAATGCATTTGAGTAAGAATTCGCTTTTGATATATCTCTCTTGATTGTAATAAAAAAAATCACGTGGGTCTTAAACAATAGGAATGTATTACAATTGTGTTCATAGTAACTGGCTAAGTTAAGCTACTCAATGGCTTCATTGTTTTGAGAGACCTTGGACCCTATTTTAACAATATAAGTGCACAGCTTAGCGCAGTACACATTTGAGTGTGTCCAAATCCACTTTTGCTAGTTTGATGGTAGAAAAGAGTGGTCTAAAAGGGTTGTACTCTGTTGCATAAATAATAATTAGTTGTGGTTTGGGCGTAACATGTAATAATCCAATCAGAGTGTCGTCTTTAAGAGCTTTTCATTCCCTTTAAAGGTGGTATCAGCGATTTCAGGCCCAAACATAAATGATCACATTCATCTAATATTTCGCTAGCTGCACGCCCCATAAGCATGCTGTCAAAAAACCGCGTCTCTCTAGGTAGCCTAGGCTCTGAGATCTGCACACAAAAACAGTTGGTATCAACATCACTCAAAACCAAAATAAATAGTGTTCCAACCAATCATCGACAGGGGCGGGTGTTGTGAGGTTTTGCGCTCGTGCACGGCTGCCTATGACGGCTGCACGCGAAAACCCCACAACACCCGCCCCTGTCGGTGATTGGTTGGAACACTATTTGTTTGGGTTTTGATTATTTGGCCAAACAGACTGAAAACAGCTGTTTTTGTGTGCAGATCTCAGAGCCTAGGCTACCTAGAGAGACACGTTTTTTTGACAGCATGCTTATGGGGCGTGCAGCTAGCGAAGTATTAGATGAATGTGATCATTTATGTTTGGGCCTGAAATCGCTGATACCACCTTTAAGAGCCAGGCCCGTTTGTACCATGGCACATTGCTATTATGATGGCGGATTTGCTAAGCAGTCAGGAAAGATTTGGATGGCCCGTTGTCTTCTCCGCCTGTGAAACCGAGTTGGTAGAAGGCCAACACCACTTTACGAATTCAAAATAAAAACAGAAACACAAGAACGTTTTTGTTGTCCTTGGTTTCGTTTATTCTATAATGAAGTAACAGTTCAAGTGTTTTCACCATAAAGGCAAAACGAATCCCCTAGTTTACATCAATGTAAAAAAAGAACAGAGTTCTTTTTTTGTTGTTTTTTTTGTTCTTAACAAAACAATGTTTTCTCCTAGAGACGCATTTCACTGATGTGCTGTTAAAATAATACTAGAATGTGCGCTACTGACTTTAGACCAGGTTTTTGTGGGTCAATGGCGCGATCACTTTCCGATGTATTAAGATAGCAATATGCCAAGGATTATCCTGAACACAACTCCCAGTAAGACCAGCACGCCCATGAGCGCAAAAATTAGCGCAGGGCGAGTTGCTATTTTAATGACGTGAGCGCTTGATGGGAAATTGACAACTGCATTGATCTTATACTAGCAAACACAGCTTGTGTCGGGCTTTGTGCTGCACTCCGCCGGTTGCAAGATAGAGCCCCTTGTTTCAAGCCCTGAGTATTGGCAGAATAAAAAGGCTTGTTTACTTGCCATTTAAGGATTTACTGGCAAAAATAATTAACCTACTCATTGATGCAATTTGTTGCACTGATCATGGGTAATGCATATTTATAAAACATTTCATAGTAACAGTGTAAATTTTCAGAAACAACACTACTTATCAAGGAACATACATTCTTGCACATCATGCCTTGCACTATGGGAGCTTACCAAAATGCTTCTGGACTTCCTAAGTCTTGGCAAAATTTTATGTACAACGTTTTCTTCCTCCTCATCTGTACTTGAGTCAAAACTTTTTCTTGTCCGCTTAAATTGTGGCACATTCATTTGAATATTTTCTTCATCTGGACTGTCAAAAAGCTCTTCAGACCAATTAAGAGTCTCCTCCATCTTAAAAACAATTAATGAAATGTTAAAATTTCACAGATTCTGTGGAATAATTGTACCATTTTCTTACAAAACACTACAACAGGTCAGTGGCTGATAAATAAAACTGTTTGGTGAAATCATGAATAATTTACAAATAAAAATATAGAGCTAGAGCACGTATTTGTTTAAAATGTACTTGACAGAGCAAAGCTGTCAAAGAGGCAGGCGTTTTGTAAATGGCATGTTCACACAGATTCACCACATAAAAACATTGGACTTGACTGACGGAGAGTAATTTTAAATAGGGACCAAACATGCAATAGGTGGTGCCTATAAATAGAACAGCTATCTGTAAAAATGCTGCGGCACATGTTCTCCTTCCACAGTACTTTTACTAATGAGATGCTATAAAGGAGAAACAAATTATAAACAGGATGACATCTACTGAAAGTGCAGTTTTGTAATGAAAAAAAAAAAAACAGATTAATGAATCAGTTAATGCAAATCAGAAAGAACCAACCTGTATGCTGCTAGATGGTAAATCTGAAACGGTATCAGGTTGTGGAAAAGAAAAATCTTGTCCAGAGCTGACTTCATCAGAGTCTGTGTACTCAACTAAGGAATTCATTGGTTTCTTTGTAACCTGTATGAATATAGAAATGCAATAACAAATTGTTTAAAAAAAGAGAACTTGTAAAATGGTCATAAACCTATACATTGATGATTATTATAATGCTCAAAAATAAAGATCTGATTATTATTGAAAAACTGACATAATTATAGATGAAAAAATAATAATAAAAATAAAAAGAATCACAAAAATAAAAATCACAAAAATAATATAAATCACCATAACTATCTTAATAGAAAATCCCCTATGCTGTCAGTAACAACCAGCAATGACATTCATGGGATTTGAAGTTAGGTCATAGGCGCACAGCGAAAACATTTGTGACACCAAATCATGTTTTTGAGCCAGTAATTAAAAAAGTTAGTAGCGGAAAAGGTTAGTGTAGAGCCCTGAGACTCACCTTCAGAATTGAAGAAAAACCTAGGTTTTTAGCCCAAATGTCATACATGGTTCCCACAAGGGTGAACTAGAGAAAGTGTTTTTCAAACTACACAAACACTCTGAAGCAAATACAAATAACTACCTTGTGCCACTGGACAAGAGAAGTAACATTAACCTGGAATATGATTGCTGCTTCCCACTTGAATGGTGAAAGTGTATTGGCATGTTCACCAAACAAGACGACTCACCTTCAGAATTGAAGGGGAAACCTCAATGCCGTCTTGTACCCTTGTGTTGGAACTTTCCTTGTTGCTGTGTTTAAAGGCCACATGGGTAGAATGCCCACCATCAACCTGTAACATGAATTACATTTAATAATTGTGAAATCAAACACTACAGCAGTAAACTCATGAACAACAATATGTTTGTACTCATTAAAACACACATGACCAATTCATGTGCAAAATCAGATGTTTAATCATCAAAAGACAATGAAATTCAATGCATTGATTTTGGACAGAAGATTGAACATTCTAGAAGACTTTTATCAGCCATATTGATATTTGGACCCCACAAGGGTAGACCAGTCTATGTGTGTATAAACATGTACTTATACACTAACATATGACCAAGTGGTGGATGAAATCTGTCATTACAAAAAGAAACTCCAATTAAAAGGAATGTTTCTTGTTACAATGACAAAATATATAGGAAATAAGAAATATAGAAGACTTTTATCAGCCATATTGATATTTGGACCCCACAAGGGTAGACCAGTCTATGTGTGTATAAACATGTACTTATACACTAACATATGACCAAGTGATGGATTAAATCTGTCATTACAAAAAGAAACTCCAATTAAAAGGAATGTTTCTTGTTACAATGACAAAATCCATAAGAATTCAGAATTTCTAGAATTGATATTTGGACCCCACAAGGGTAGACCAGTCTATGTGTGTATAAACATGTACTTATACACTAACATGTGACCAAGTGATGGAAGAACTCTGTTTTGGGCAATACTAAAAGAGACACCAACAATTAAAAGGATTTTTTCCACATTAGAAGAACAAAATGAATAGGAAAGTAACATTTTAAAGTAGGTTTTTAGCCCAAATGTCATACATGGTTCCCACAAGGGTGAACTAGAGAAAGTGTTTTTCAAACTACACAAACACTCTGAAGCAAATACAAATAACTACCTTGTGCCACTGGACAAGAGAAGTAACATTAACCTGGAATATGATTGCTGCTTCCCACTTGAATGGTGAAAGTGTATTGGCATGTTCACAAAACAAGACGACTCACCTTCAGAATTGAAGGGGAAACCTCAATGCCGTCTTGTACCCTTGTGTTGGAACTTTCCTTGTTGCTGTGTTCAAAGGCCACATGGGTAGAATGCCCACCATCAACCTGTAACATGAATTACATTTAATAATTGTGAAATCAAACACTACAGCAGTAAACTCATGAACAACAATATGTTTGTACTCATTAAAACACACATGACCAATTCATGTGCAAAATCAGATGTTTAATCATCAAAAGACAATGAAATTCAATGCATTGATTTTGGACAGAAGATTGAACATTCTAGAAGACTTTTATCCGCCATATTGATATTTGGACCCCACAAGGGTAGACCAGTCTATGTGTGTATAAACATGTACTTATACACTAACATATGACCAAGTGGTGGATTAAATCTGTCATTACAAAAAGAAACTCCAATTAAAAGGAATGTTTCTTGTTACAATGACAAAATATATAGGAAATAAGAAATATAGAAGACTTTTATCAGCCATATTGATATTTGGACCCCACAAGGGTAGACCAGTCTATGTGTGTATAAACATGTACTTATACACTAACATATGACCAAGTGGTGGATTAAATCTGTCATTACAAAAAGAAACTCCAATTAAAAGGAATGTTTCTTGTTACAATGACAAAATCCATAAGAATTCAGAATTTCTAGAATTGATATTTGGACCCCACAAGGGTAGACCAGTCTATGTGTGTATAAACATGTACTTATACACTAACATGTGACCAAGTGACTCTGTTTTGGGCAATACTAAAAGAGACACCAACAATTAAAAGGATTTTTTCCACATTAGAAGAACAAAATGAATAGGAATGTAACATTTTAAAGTAGGTTTTTAGCCCAAATGTCATACATGGTTCCCACAAGGGTGAACTAGAGAAAGCGTTTTTCAAACTACACAAACACTCTGAAGCAAATACAAATAACTACCTTGTGCCACTGGACAAGAGAAGTAACATTAACCTGGAATATGATTGCTGCTTCCCACTTGAATGGTGAAAGTGTATTGGCATGTTCACCAAACAAGACGACTCACCTTCAGAATTGAAGGGGAAACCTCAATGCCGTCTTGTACCCTTGTGTTGGAACTTTCCTTGTTGCTGTGTTCAAAGGCCACATGGGTAGAATGCCCACCATCAACCTGTAACATGAATTACATTTAATAATTGTGAAATCAAACACTACAGCAGTAAACTCATGAACAACAATATGTTTGTACTCATTAAAACACACATGACCAATTCATGTGCAAAATCAGATGTTTAATCATCAAAAGACAATGAAATTCAATGCATTGATTTTGGACAGAAGATTGAACATTCTAGAAGACTTTTATCAGCCATATTGATATTTGGACCCCACAAGGGTAGACCAGTCTATGTGTGTATAAACATGTACTTATACACTAACATATGACCAAGTGGTGGATTAAATCTGTCATTACAAAAAGAAACTCCAATTAAAAGGAATGTTTCTTGTTACAATGACAAAATATATAGGAAATAAGAAATATAGAAGACTTTTATCAGCCATATTGATATTTGGACCCCACAAGGGTAGACCAGTCTATGTGTGTATAAACATGTACTTATACACTAACATATGACCAAGTGATGGATTAAATCTGTCATTACAAAAAGAAACTCCAATTAAAAGGAATGTTTCTTGTTACAATGACAAAATCCATAAGAATTCAGAATTTCTAGAATTGATATTTGGACCCCACAAGGGTAGACCAGTCTATGTGTGTATAAACATGTACTTATACACTAACATGTGACCAAGTGATGGAAGAACTCTGTTTTGGGCAATACTAAAAGAGACACCAACAATTAAAAGGATTTTTTCCACATTAGAAGAACAAAATGAATAGGAAAGTAACATTTTAAAGTAGGTTTTTAGCCCAAATGTCATACATGGTTCCCACAAGGGTGAACTAGAGAAAGTGTTTTTCAAACTACACAAACACTCTGAAGCAAATACAAATAACTACCTTGTGCCACTGGACAAGAGAAGTAACATTAACCTGGAATATGATTGCTGCTTCCCACTTGAATGGTGAAAGTGTATTGGCATGTTCACCAAACAAGACGACTCACCTTCAGAATTGAAGGGGAAACCTCAATGCCGTCTTGTACCCTTGTGTTGGAACTTTCCTTGTTGCTGTGTTCAAAGGCCACATGGGTAGAATGCCCACCATCAACCTGTAACATGAATTACATTTAATAATTGTGAAATCAAACACTACAGCAGTAAACTCATGAACAACAATATGTTTGTACTCATTAAAACACACATGACCAATTCATGTGCAAAATCAGATGTTTAATCATCAAAAGACAAATGAAATTCAATGCATTGATTTTGGACAGAAGATTGAACATTCTAGAAGACTTTTATCCGCCATATTGATATTTGGACCCCACAAGGGTAGACCAGTCTATGTGTGTATAAACATGTACTTATACACTAACATATGACCAAGTGGTGGATTAAATCTGTCATTACAAAAAGAAACTCCAATTAAAAGGAATGTTTCTTGTTACAATGACAAAATCCATAAGAATTCAGAATTTCTAGAATTGATATTTGGACCCCACAAGGTTAGACCAGTCTATGTGTGTATAAACATGTACTTATACACTAACATATGACCAAGTGGTGGATTAAATCTGTCATTACAAAAAGAAACTCCAATTAAAAGGAATGTTTCTTGTTACAATGACAAAATCCATAAGAATTCAGAATTTCTAGAATTGATATTTGGACCCCACAAGGGTAGACCAGTCTATGTGTGTATAAACATGTACTTATACACTAACATGTGACCAAGTGATGGAAGAACTCTGTTTTGGGCAATACTAAAAGAGACACCAACAATTAAAAGGATTTTTTCCACATTAGAAGAACAAAATGAATAGGAAAGTAACATTTTAAAGTAGGTTTTTAGCCCAAATGTCATACATGGTTCCCACAAGGGTGAACTAGAGAAAGTGTTTTTCAAACTACACAAACACTCTGAAGCAAATACAAATAACTACCTTGTGCCACTGGACAAGAGAAGTAACATTAACCTGGAATATGATTGCTGCTTCCCACTTGAATGGTGAAAGTGTATTGGCATGTTCACCAAACAAGACGACTCACCTTCAGAATTGAAGGGGAAACCTCAATGCCGTCTTGTACCCTTGTGTTGGAACTTTCCTTGTTGCTGTGTTCAAAGGCCACATGGGTAGAATGCCCACCATCAACCTGTAACATGAATTACATTTAATAATTGTGAAATCAAACACTACAGCAGTAAACTCATGAACAACAATATGTTTGTACTCATTAAAACACACATGACCAATTCATGTGCAAAATCAGATGTTTAATCATCAAAAGACAAATGAAATTCAATGCATTGATTTTGGACAGAAGATTGAACATTCTAGAAGACTTTTATCCGCCATATTGATATTTGGACCCCACAAGGGTAGACCAGTCTATGTGTGTATAAACATGTACTTATACACTAACATATGACCAAGTGGTGGATTAAATCTGTCATTACAAAAAGAAACTCCAATTAAAAGGAATGTTTCTTGTTACAATGACAAAATCCATAAGAATTCAGAATTTCTAGAATTGATATTTGGACCCCACAAGGTTAGACCAGTCTATGTGTGTATAAACATGTACTTATACACTAACATATGACCAAGTGGTGGATTAAATCTGTCATTACAAAAAGAAACTCCAATTAAAAGGAATGTTTCTTGTTACAATGACAAAATCCATAAGAATTCAGAATTTCTAGAATTGATATTTGGACCCCACAAGGTTAGACCAGTCTATGTGTGTATAAACATGTACTTATACACTAACATATGACCAAGTGGTGGATTAAATCTGTCATTACCAAAAGAAACTCCAATTAAAAGGAATGTTTCTTGTTACAATGACAAAATATATAGGAAATAAGAAATATAGAAGACTTTTATCAGCCATATTGATATTTGGACCCCACAAGGGTAGACCAGTCTATGTGTGTATAAACATGTACTTATACACTAACATATGACCAAGTGATGGATTAAATCTGTCATTACCAAAAGGAACTCCAATTAATAGGAATGTTTCTTGTTACAATGACAAAATATATAGGAAATAAGAAATATAGAAGACTTTTATCAGCCATATTGATATTTGGACCCCACAAGGGTAGACCAGTCTGTGTGTGTATAAACATGTACTTATACACTAACATATGACCAAGTGATGGATTAAATCTGTCATTACCAAAAGGAACTCCAATTAATAGGAATGTTTCTTGTTACAATGACAAAATATATAGGAAATAAGAAATATAGAAGACTTTTATCAGCCATATTGATATTTGGACCCCACAAGGGTAGACCAGTCTATGTGTGTATAAACATGTACTTATACACTAACATATGACCAAGTGGTGGATGAAATCTGTTTTGGGCAATACTAAAAGAGACAACAATTAAAAGGATTTTTCCACATTAGAAGAACAAAATGAATAGGAATGTATCATTTTAAAGTAGGTTTTTAGCCCAAATGTCATACATGGTTCCCACAAGGGTGAACTAGAGAAAGTGTTTTTCAAACTACACAAACACTCTGAAGCAAATACAAATAACTACCTTGTGCCACTGGACAAGAGAAGTAACATTAACCTGGAATATGATTGCTGCTTCCCACTTGAATGGTGAAAGTGTATTGGCATGTTCACCAAACAAGACGACTCACCTTCAGAATTGAAGGGGAAACCTCAATGCCGTCTTGTACCCTTGTGTTGGAACTTTCCTTGTTGCTGTGTTCAAAGGCCACATGGGTAGAATGCCCACCATCAACCTGTAACATGAATTACATTTAATAATTGTGAAATCAAACACTACAGCAGTAAACTCATGAACAACAATATGTTTGTACTCATTAAAACACACATGACCAATTCATGTGCAAAATCAGATGTTTAATCATCAAAAGACAATGAAATTCAATGCATTGATTTTGGACAGAAGATTGAACATTCTAGAAGACTTTTATCCGCCATATTGATATTTGGACCCCACAAGGGTAGACCAGTCTATGTGTGTAAAAACATGTACTTATACACTAACATATGACCAAGTGGTGGATTAAATCTGTCATTACAAAAAGAAACTCCAATTAAAAGGAATGTTTCTTGTTATAATGACAAAATATATAGGAAATAAGAAATATAGAAGACTTTTATCAGCCATATTGATATTTGGACCCCACAAGGGTAGACCAGTCTATGTGTGTATAAACATGTACTTATACACTAACATATGACCAAGTGATGGATTAAATCTGTCATTACAAAAAGAAACTCCAATTAAAAGGAATGTTTCTTGTTATAATGACAAAATATATAGGAAATAAGAAATATAGAAGACTTTTATCAGCCATATTGATATTTGGACCCCACAAGGGTAGACCAGTCTATGTGTGTATAAACATGTACTTATACACTAACATATGACCAAGTGATGGATTAAATCTGTCATTACCAAAAGAAACTCCAATTAAAAGGAATGTTTCTTGTTATAATGACAAAATATATAGGAAATAAGAAATATAGAAGACTTTTATCAGCCATATTGATATTTGGACCCCACAAGGGTAGACCAGTCTATGTGTGTATAAACATGTACTTATACACTAACATATGACCAAGTGGTGGATTAAATCTGTCATTACAAAAAGAAACTCCAATTAAAAGGAATGTTTCCTGTTACAATGACAAAATCCATAAGAATTCAGAATTTCTAGAATTGATATTTGGACCCCACAAGGGTAGACCAGTCTATGTGTGTATAAACATGTACTTATACACTAACATATGACCAAGTGATGGATTAAATCTGTCATTACCAAAAGAAACTCCAATTAAAAGGAATGTTTCTTGTTATAATGACAAAATATATAGGAAATAAGAAATATAGAAGACTTTTATCAGCCATATTGATATTTGGACCCCACAAGGGTAGACCAGTCTATGTGTGTATAAACATGTACTTATACACTAACATATGACCAAGTGATGGATTAAATCTGTCATTACCAAAAGGAACTCCAATTAATAGGAATGTTTCTTGTTACAATGACAAAATATATAGGAAATAAGAAATATAGAAGACTTTTATCAGCCATATTGATATTTGGACCCCACAAGGGTAGACCAGTCTATGTGTGTATAAACATGTACTTATACACTAACATATGACCAAGTGGTGGATGAAATCTGTTTTGGGCAATACTAAAAGAGACAACAATTAAAAGGATTTTTCCACATTAGAAGAACAAAATGAATAGGAATGTATCATTTTAAAGTAGGTTTTTAGCCCAAATGTCATACATGGTTCCCACAAGGGTGAACTAGAGAAAGTGTTTTTCAAACTACACAAACACTCTGAAGCAAATACAAATAACTACCTTGTGCCACTGGACAAGAGAAGTAACATTAACCTGGAATATGATTGCTGCTTCCCACTTGAATGGTGAAAGTGTATTGGCATGTTCACCAAACAAGACGACTCACCTTCAGAATTGAAGGGGAAACCTCAATGCCGTCTTGTACCCTTGTGTTGGAACTTTCCTTGTTGCTGTGTTCAAAGGCCACATGGGTAGAATGCCCACCATCAACCTGTAACATGAATTGCATTTAAAAATTGTGAAATCAAACACTACAGCAGTAAACTCATGAACAACAATATGTTTGTACTCATTAAAACACACATGACCAATTCATGTGCAAAATCAGATGTTTAATCATCAAAAGACAATGAAATTCAATGCATTGATTTTGGACAGAAGATTGAACATTCTAGAAGACTTTTATCCGCCATATTGATATTTGGACCCCACAAGGGTAGACCAGTCTATGTGTGTAAAAACATGTACTTATACACTAACATATGACCAAGTGGTGGATTAAATCTGTCATTACAAAAAGAAACTCCAATTAAAAGGAATGTTTCTTGTTATAATGACAAAATATATAGGAAATAAGAAATATAGAAGACTTTTATCAGCCATATTGATATTTGGACCCCACAAGGGTAGACCAGTCTATGTGTGTATAAACATGTACTTATACACTAACATATGACCAAGTGATGGATTAAATCTGTCATTACAAAAAGAAACTCCAATTAAAAGGAATGTTTCTTGTTATAATGACAAAATATATAGGAAATAAGAAATATAGAAGACTTTTATCAGCCATATTGATATTTGGACCCCACAAGGGTAGACCAGTCTATGTGTGTATAAACATGTACTTATACACTAACATATGACCAAGTGATGGATTAAATCTGTCATTACCAAAAGAAACTCCAATTAAAAGGAATGTTTCTTGTTATAATGACAAAATATATAGGAAATAAGAAATATAGAAGACTTTTATCAGCCATATTGATATTTGGACCCCACAAGGGTAGACCAGTCTATGTGTGTATAAACATGTACTTATACACTAACATATGACCAAGTGGTGGATTAAATCTGTCATTACAAAAAGAAACTCCAATTAAAAGGAATGTTTCCTGTTACAATGACAAAATCCATAAGAATTCAGAATTTCTAGAATTGATATTTGGACCCCACAAGGGTAGACCAGTCTATGTGTGTATAAACATGTACTTATACACTAACATATGACCAAGTGATGGATTAAATCTGTCATTACCAAAAGAAACTCCAATTAAAAGGAATGTTTCTTGTTATAATGACAAAATATATAGGAAATAAGAAATATAGAAGACTTTTATCAGCCATATTGATATTTGGACCCCACAAGGGTAGACCAGTCTATGTGTGTATAAACATGTACTTATACACTAACATATGACCAAGTGGTGGATTAAATCTGTCATTACAAAAAGAAACTCCAATTAAAAGGAATGTTTCTTGTTACAATGACAAAATCCATAAGAATTCAGAATTTCTAGAATTGATATTTGGACCCCACAAGGGTAGACCAGTCTATGTGTGTATAAACATGTACTTATACACTAACATATGACCAAGTGATGGATTAAATCTGTCATTACAAAAAGAAACTCCAATTAAAAGGAATGTTTCTTGTTATAATGACAAAATATATAGGAAATAAGAAATATAGAAGACTTTTATCAGCCATATTGATATTTGGACCCCACAAGGGTAGACCAGTCTATGTGTGTATAAACATGTACTTATACACTAACATATGACCAAGTGGTGGATTAAATCTGTCATTACAAAAAGAAACTCCAATTAAAAGGAATGTTTCTTGTTACAATGACAAAATATATAGGAAATAAGAAATATAGAAGACTTTTATCAGCCATATTGATATTTGGACCCCACAAGGGTAGACCAGTCTATGTGTGTATAAACATGTACTTATACACTAACATATGACCAAGTGATGGATTAAATCTGTCATTACCAAAAGAAACTCCAATTAAAAGGAATTTTTCTTGTTATAATGACAAAATATATAGGAAATAAGAAATATAGAAGACTTTTATCAGCCATATTGATATTTGGACCCCACAAGGGTAGACCAGTCTATGTGTGTATAAACATGTACTTATACACTAACATATGACCAAGTGATGGATTAAATCTGTCATTACAAAAAGAAACTCCAATTAAAAGGAATGTTTCTTGTTACAATGACAAAATCTTGTTACAATGACAAAATCAATAAGAATTCAGAATTTCTAGAATTGATATTTGGACCCCACAAGGGTAGACCAGTCTATGTGTGTATAAACATGTACTTATACACTAACATATGACCAAGTGATGGATTAAATCTGTCATTACCAAAAGAAACTCCAATTAAAAGGAATGTTTCTTGTTACAATGACAAAATCCATAAGAATTCAGAATTTCTAGAATTGATATTTGGACCCCACAAGGGTAGACCAGTCTATGTGTGTATAAACATGTACTTATACACTAACATATGACCAAGTGGTGGATTAAATCTGTCATTACCAAAAGAAACTCCAATTAAAAGGAATGTTTCTTGTTATAATGACAAAATATATAGGAAATAAGAAATATAGAAGACTTTTATCAGCCATATTGATATTTGGACCCCACAAGGGTAGACCAGTCTATGTGTGTATAAACATGTACTTATACACTAACATGTGACCAAGTGACTCTGTTTTGGGCAATACTAAAAGAGACACCAACAATTAAAAGGATTTTTTCCACATTAGAAGAACAAAATGAATAGGAATGTAACATTTTAAAGTAGGTTTTTAGCCCAAATGTCATACATGGTTCCCACAAGGGTGAACTAGAGAAAGCGTTTTTCAAACTACACAAACACTCTGAAGCAAATACAAATAACTACCTTGTGCCACTGGACAAGAGAAGTAACATTAACCTGGAATATGATTGCTGCTTCCCACTTGAATGGTGAAAGTGTATTGGCATGTTCACCAAACAAGACGACTCACCTTCAGAATTGAAGGGGAAACCTCAATGCCGTCTTGTACCCTTGTGTTGGAACTTTCCTTGTTGCTGTGTTCATAGGCCACATGGGTAGAATGCCCACCATCAACCTGTAACATGAATTACATTTAATAATTGTGAAATCAAACACTACAGCAGTAAACTCATGAACAACAATATGTTTGTACTCATTAAAACACACATGACCAATTCATGTGCAAAATCAGATGTTTAATCATCAAAAGACAATGAAATTCAATGCATTGATTTTGGACAGAAGATTGAACATTCTAGAAGACTTTTATCAGCCATATTGATATTTGGACCCCACAAGGGTAGACCAGTCTATGTGTGTATAAACATGTACTTATACACTAACATATGACCAAGTGGTGGATGAAATCTGTTTTGGGCAATACTAAAAGAGACACCAACAATTAAAAGGATTTTTCCACATTAGAAGAACAAAATGAATAGGAATGTATCATTTTAAAGTAGGTTTTTAGCCCAAATGTCATACATGGTTCCCACAAGGGTGAACTAGAGAAAGTGTTTTTCAAACTACACAAACACTCTGAAGCAAATACAAATAACTACCTTGTGCCACTGGACAAGAGAAGTAACATTAACCTGGAATATGATTGCTGCTTCCCACTTGAATGGTGAAAGTGTATTGGCATGTTCACCAAACAAGACGACTCACCTTCAGAATTGAAGGGGAAACCTCAATGCCGTCTTGTACCCTTGTGTTGGAACTTTCCTTGTTGCTGTGTTCAAAGGCCACATGGGTAGAATGCCCACCATCAACCTGTAACATGAATTACATTTAATAATTGTGAAATCAAACACTACAGCAGTAAACTCATGAACAACAATATGTTTGTACTCATTAAAACACACATGACCAATTCATGTGCAAAATCAGATGTTTAATCATCAAAAGACAATGAAATTCAATGCATTGATTTTGGACAGAAGATTGAACATTCTAGAAGACTTTTATCAGCCATATTGATATTTGGACCCCACAAGGGTAGACCAGTCTATGTGTGTATAAACATGTACTTATACACTAACATATGACCAAGTGGTGGATGAAATCTGTTTTGGGCAATACTAAAAGAGACACCAACAATTAAAAGGATTTTTCCACATTAGAAGAACAAAATGAATAGGAATGTATCATTTTAAAGTAGGTTTTTAGCCCAAATGTCATACATGGTTCCCACAAGGGTGAACTAGAGAAAGTGTTTTTCAAACTACACAAACACTCTGAAGCAAATACAAATAACTACCTTGTGCCACTGGACAAGAGAAGTAACATTAACCTGGAATATGATTGCTGCTTCCCACTTGAATGGTGAAAGTGTATTGGCATGTTCACAAAACAAGACGACTCACCTTCAGAATTGAAGGGGAAACCTCAATGCCGTCTTGTACCCTTGTGTTGGAACTTTCCATCAGTACCTGGTTGCTGTGTTCATCAACCTAAAACATGGATTACAGTCAATTTTTTAATCATTGCTCAAGCAACCAATAGTTGTCCAACTCTGCTAGGAAAGTTATTACATGTTGTAATATTACAATGGAAAAGATGACAAAATGCTAAGTAACATTTTTTTTAACCCACATGTTCTAATATAGTATACCTTACCCTCCAAGGCCAATCACTTCCTCCATAATCATATGTGAGTTCATCTTCTCTCTCTATGTTTTGTAAAGCAAACAGTACTAGATGTGGCTTTCCGTCTGCAACAATTTTTTTCATCCGGCAGTTAGGATTAACATGGTCATCATTGACCAGCCTCCCCAATGATGAATTTTCCACAGCAGCATCAATGCTAAAAGAAGCCAAAAACAAATGATAAATACAAATAATTTACAGGACCTAAAAGAATATAAAGGCCTTTCTATAGCTCAACATAAGCTTGAGATAAAGGTCACATGATTTTTGTGTGTGGTTGAATCAAATCCTGGATTTCTTGTGGGATGGATAGCAGTGCTTATTTTGTAAATTCAAAGGTCCCGCAGGACTCTAGACTGTGACCAATTGGTCGCAGTTTGCGTCCATTTTTCCTGCCGGCCCGGTGCGACAAGATATTTATTTAGGTCGCGCTGACGCGACCACAATGTTGCCGAGCAGCGAATGCAAACAAAATGAAAGCGGAACGAAAATGCGCTACTCATTATGCTTTACGGACCGTTTATTAGTTCGGACCAATAACAGCGCAGCCCCCCGAACTTGCCAGTCACGGGCCGAGCTCGGTCATGCGATACTGTTACTAGGAGATCCAGTGAAGAAATCCATTGAATTCGCCTCAGAATTAATAACATCATCTCTGCGAGATCCAGTGAGAAACATTCTGATTCGGCGCATAGTTCTGTTCTAAACCATAGATATCAGATCAAACAGCCCTGACGTGGAAACCAGGATAAACACTTATAGAAGGCTTTCAGTCCACAAATCAGCAACATCCACCATGGATTTAGGCCAATGTAGTACTCTAACCATAACTATGGTATTGTGACAGAAATAGTCAAACGCTTACAGTACAAGTAGCCTACTACACATCTTTTTCCAGCACTTCAAAACTATAATATCATATATAAATGTTATTTTTAATGTGATGACCAACACATTTTTTGTTCATCCTTCAAAGATTGTCCTAAAACTAAAAATTAAGATGTAGCAGGGCTCTAGACTAACTTTTCCACTGGTTGCACTGGTGCTACCAACTTTCTCAAGTTGGTCGCACCAGCATATGATTTGGCCACACCTATTTTTTATTTTTTTTGCTACATGCCATGGGATTAATCAATGCATGCTGATGAATAGTGGTCTTAATCTGCATACCCTAGTTTTGCACTGATGTAAAAAGACTGACAGTGACATAAGAAAGACCTCATATTAGCAAAATGTTTAAATCTTTTAACTCTCAAAAAAACTATTAAAAAAACATGCATGTTCTTTAATGTTTGATTATAATTTTACTGTCTTCACATAGGGATGGGAATTGATAATATTTTATCAATAATAATTAGAGATGCACCGATTGATCAGCTGGTGACCGGAATTGGCCGATTTTCACGTGATCGGCCATGGCCGGTGACCGGCCGGTCAGTCCGACATATGCCGATTTTATGCCGGTCAAATGCACTCGATTAACCTTTTGAGCGGTACGGTCTTATATATGGGATTTTTATTTCTGTGCCCCTGAGAGTAACGTTACAGCGGCACATTTAGAATGTTCAGTGACGTCGCATCACTGCCAGATTCAAACTGTGCTTTCGCGCGTTGGCTGGCGCTGAGCCAGAGTCGGACGCGTTCAGCGCTGTCATATATCACTACTAAGCAGTGTTTTCAACCTCATAATGTTTATTTTAGGTTTCAGATATTTAAATACACATAAGCACGAGTAAAACAATACATTTGGAGTTTGTAAAATACACAATGAAGTCTGTGGAAGCAGCAATAACAATCTATTCAAATATAATTTGCCGACATGTGTTATTCATATCAGACAAACATAGTGGAAGTAACTATTAAGTTTACTCTATTCTTCTCAGTTCACCGGCCACTTTCTTTCATTTATTTCGGGAGAAACTGATTCATTCACGTGTTGTAAATCCGACTGACAGGACAACATTGCGGCGCCCATCTCATGTTATAGATCAAGATTATTTATGGTTTTTAAACGACCAAACACACTAACTTACATGTATTTGAGAATCGGAATATCAGATAGGCTAGTTGATGACATGGTAAGCAAGTTTGTGAATATTTTGAATAAAAAAGGAAAAGCGGAATAAAAGCGAAACATCTGTCATGTGTATTATTGCAGCTGCGGTGTATCGCGTGACGCATCGCCATGGAAACATTAAAGGGAACGTTCGCCTTGAAAAAACTCACTCCTGGGGTGGGGGAGGGGGTGTCAGTTAGAATATTTTAAACTTACGCGTGAAAGGGTTAAAGAAAAGATCGAAAATAAATATTTGTGTGTGCTGTAAAGTGGTTAGAAAAAATTAAATCAGAATCGGCTAAAATCGGTATCGGCAGGTCAAACTCAATGAAAAATCGGAAATCGGAATCGGCCTAGAAAATTGTAATCGGTGCATCTCTAATAATAATGCCACTGATGATTCTGCTTATCGATCCGATTCTTGAACAATTCTCTTATCGATTCTTGATAGCACTGTGTGGAAAAATGTAGTCATATGCTTTTCAAAGAAGTTCACTGTTGGAAAGATCAGTTGTTTTAACCATTCATTAAAATGAATCTGTTCAAAGGAGTCATTAGTTCGCAAATTGGACGTGTCATGCACGTTGTGTGATTATTCCAGCATTCGGGACATGTTATTTAGCATAATTCACACTAGAGTTCTGCACCCGCGGGACCCGATGCAAAACAGAGCGGCGCGGGACAAATTTTGAAAGGTCATTGCGGGAGCGGGCGGGATGATAAAGGTGCACTTGCGGGTGCGGGCGGGGGGATGTTACGCTGCACTCCCGCAAATTAAATATTAGTGTTAAGTAAAATATATAAATGATTAAAGTAGCGTGCATAATTTGTAGTTGTGAGGGAGATTCTGTTTGGCAGCAATAAAAACGTTTTAAGCAGCCTAAACTTGGATGTTGTCGTTTGGGGTAGGGCGGGGGCTAATCTCACGCACACTTGTTTAGAGACAGTTTCTTCCTGCTGCTCCGTGTTCGAATTCGAAAGCTTCAAGTTTAAAATAGACAGCATGGACGAGGAAAAGAGCACCTCTAGTGCTTCAGATATAGGCCTAAGCGCTTCAGATGTAAGCACTTCTCTAAAGAAAGGCACATTTACTACAAAAAAATATCACGAAACCTCAAATCAGACATTTGGCAGTCTTTTTCGGTTGTGCATGATGGAGAGGGGAATCATAGCCTACCTTTTGCCTGCTGCGATAAATACCAAAAGGTGTTTACATACAACGGACACAAATCTCTTTTTTCCAAGACCTTTCGTGAGACAAAGTGAACATACATCCTTGCCTGCCGTCTTGCGGGCGGGAGCGGGACATAATATCACAGATGCGGGCGGCAGCGGGAAAAAAAATGACAAATCTTTGCGGGAGCAGAACTGAACACTGCAGGAGCGGGCGCAAGCGAGACTGAAAATTGTGTCCTGCGCAGGTCTCTAATTCACACCCAGCGGTAATTAAAAAAAAAAAAAAAAAAACTCTACATGAAACTTTGGTCCTCCGACCTTTTACCACCGTGTCGATTTATTTTGATTAATATGTGCGAGGGAGAGAGCAAGACAGCGCTTAGTTTGGAGACGGTGAAGTCTTGTTTACACCTTCGCCTGGCTCTGAAGAGAGTGTGTGCGCGCGACCGGGGCTCTCTCTCCCTCTCTCTCTGCTCGTTTTTTCAGTTGAACATAAGCCCTGTCACAAGTGCGGCAGTTCATCTACATTACTCACCGATCAAATAAGACTTTGGCGGGACAAAAATTCACTTTGGCGGGCGCTAAAACAAGTTCAATGCTGGAAAATTCATGCGTGAATTTATCTTAGTAGGCTACATGCCAATGCACTCGCACAAATGCGACCACACACAATTTTAACTCGCACATTCTCAAAAAATGGTCGCAGTCTGGAACCCTGTGTAGGAAAACTCTTATTTAAACACTTGTTTAAAAAAATAAATACCATTGTAAACAGTAGGATGCTTGTTGGCTATTTTCACTCCCTAATATCATTTTTTTACTCGTTTTGCTTTTTTAAAGGGGTGGTAAAACACGATTTCACTTTTCTAACTTTAGTTAGTGTGTAATGTTGCTGTTTGAGCATAAACAACATCTGCAAAGTTACAACGTTCAAAGTTTAAAGCAAAGGGAGATATTTGCTTTTAAATAAATCAATTTCTAAGAACTACAGAAACGGCTGATAGAGACTACACAACATTCCTGTGGGCTTGCTGACATCACTAAGCCCAATATTTACATAAAGCCCTCCTCTGGGACCACAATACATAAAGGGGGCAAGGCCATTTTATGTTGCTTTTGAAAAGAGTTGTTGTGGTAGTAGCGAATCACAACACACTGGGCAAGCTAACCAATCTGAGCCCATTGCGTATTTTTGAGGGCGGGGCTTCATAGAACCAGGAAATCATCCGACCGTTTTTACAAGGAGGGACAGAGCAGAGTAGAATAATGGTTAAATATGTGAAAAATAATGTGAATTTTTACAAACGAAGCATGAACACATGTTACAGTGAACCCCATAAACACAATCAAGCCTTCGAAAAAAGGTGTTTTACCACCCCTTTAATTAATAAAGACATTTTGAATGATAATAATTAAAGTTAATTTCATCTACACTCTAAATTAAGCTTAGTGCTTAATTGTCAGCCCCAGCTCAGTGTCTGCGATGCTGCTGCCGTCAGATGTTAGTCTGGAGCCTGTGAACTTAAGATAAAACTGCACACTGTAATTTCTGTATGTTAAGTCTATTTATTATTAAAGAATTTGTCAGTATTACAGTTATTTTGGGGGAAATTTTAATAATTGCATTGCAAGCTGATTTAAGGTGTGCCCCTAAATTTTCTGCTTGCGCTCCTAAAATTTTCAGTCAGGGGCTACAGCGCTCCTAGTGAAAAAAGTTAGTCTGGAGCCCTGTCCCGGAACACATAGACCAGCGAGAGGGAGAAGGATCCGTTAAGTTCAAAGGTAACCGACTGAATGGAAAAAAAAAACCCTCTAATGTTTCCCCGGGTAGATCTGTCGTGCACGCAACAACTGTGGATGTGCATGAAGCCCGCAAGCTGGCTTTTTTCTGTCTTTAGCAGACAAGTCAGAAAGGTTAGCTATAAGCCATGCGACCAACATTTATCACATAAAATATAAATGTTGTGTCCCAAAAGCCATTGTGCTGCCATGGTTGTGTTATTTCACACATTTACTTATTATTTCACAAAGTTCCATCTTAGCCCATTGGACAGAACATAGTCCATGTCTCCAGCTGATGTAGCAATACTACCAGCTCTGATCTCCCTTGGTAAGAGAGCTGCTTGATAAGAGAGTCAAATTATGACTTAAAGTGATTTATGAACATAGACCAATTAAAGAATTTTGTTGGTGTTCCCCTTTAACACTGTCCATTCATATTTTTTCAATTGGGTACATAATATGGTCGATAACGAGTTTTTACAGAGTTTTGAAAAAGTGAACTTGTTATTGAAGGATTCATGTATGCTATTGTAAAAGTAACCTGTTTGAATGCTGACTAGATTCTTACCACCATTGTTTGCCATGCCAGTAGAAGTCAAACATAAAAACTGCCTGTGATGGATGATACTTTTTCCTCCTGGCTTGGGATTCAGCAGAGTCTAACATTTCTCCTCTGTACTCCACAACAAAATCCCCTTTTTGAAATGGGGACAGGGCAAACACACCACGACCTATCAACAAAAAATGCATAAAGATATCACATCTGATGTGGCAAGAATGCAAGCGTTTACTGTCAATAACCACTGTTATTGACAGTAAAGGCAATCTAAATTCATTGTACAAAAATATACATAAACAAACCTGCCAACCTTGCAAAAAAAATTTGCGTATCGACGCCAGGGGGGGCGGGTGATTGTATGGGCGGTTTGGACGACGACACACATGCATTATATAATTGCATTGCATATAATGTGTGCTGGTCAACTAGTCTAAAATTAAGAAACCCCTAGAACACAGTAAAATGAAAAATATATATAGAAAAATATAAAAACATAGCAACATTGTGTACAAGATTTATTATAATTTAGATAATTTATTTTCCAATATCCAAATATGATTCTATATACCACAGGGAAAAGGGCTTCTATTTGTGACGTGCTGTCTTTGCATTTAAACATTGCACAGTTTAAACAGGACACGCATTAGCTGAATAAATGTTAGCCAATACAAACATACTTATAGAAAACAGTTGACAATGAATAGACAGGAGTCAAATAATAGCATAACGAATCACTTATTCTAAAAATAATATAAATTATAAGCTCCAAATCCGGGCTGTGTTAACAGTAAAACGTCCGTCATTTAACGAATTTTAAAAGCAGGGATGGATAATACTAAATGCTTTTTGACAAAAAAATCAAGCAAGAACAAAATTTAAACTTAGCCAGTCAATTTTCATTTTACAATGATCTTCTCTCTCTGTGTGCGTGCGTCCATGTTTGTGAGAGAGCTCGCGCAACACTGAGACAACGGTACTTTTTAATCCATAAGTAACTAACACGCTAGTTTTCATACAAAATAAATATATGTAACATAATTAACACAATAACGTAACATGTTTCTCAACACTGAGAATGAATAAATAAACGCCTGTTTCTCCAGACTCGCGCTTATCGGTAGGCTAATCCACAAATCACAGCACTTTCATAATCACTAAACCATAGCGATTTCAAGATTTATAGTTAAGCATTACTTGAGCATTTTATTATATGCATGACTGAATGATGTCTTCCTGTTTTCTGAGTGACCATGAATAACTTAACGGAGTATTTTAAAGGACAGATCCAGTGAAAAATTAACCTAGGGGTAATTAACACATGGTTACCGAGTCGATCGTTCCCTGCGATGGGTTTTCATGAAAATCGAATGTATAGAGTTTTATCTTTAAAAACAGATTAGCTCATAGCAGTAGTATATAGGGCATAGAGTAAGTAAAAGTAAATCACTAGTTAATACCACTGACAAGGCTCAAAATAGCCTCACACTAACACGGTAACATAATGAGGGTCCCTACATGCAAACCGAAGCATTGAGAACTTTGTAAGTGTACAGACAGTTTAATAAGAAGATACTTTATAAAGACAGTACATTACGCCTTTACATGCAGGATCCATCTTGGAAAACAGTCTCGACTAATCGAGCGACGAACACCGTGCTACGTTAGATTTCACAAACTTAACTCCTATCGACCAGCTATCCTATCGACTGCGTTCGTGACTCGGTAACCATGTGTTAATTACCCCTAGGTTCATTTTTCACTGGAGTTGTCCTTTAAGATAATCCATGCGATCTGTGTGATCACCGAATCCATAAGATTAAGTTAACTCAACAATCAACTTTCCACATCCACCCCAGGCCATTTACCTTCAGAATCAGGAGTCAGAAGTACTGTACTGTACTGTCCTCGCTTATGACATCAGTCAGACGTCGGCCGCGGGAGTGGAAGGGGGATCGAGCGAGAATCTTTATTGGTGTCGATTTTCAGTCTCTTTTTAATGATAGGCCTTACGCATCTGTCAATCATCCCTGCTTGCTATTTGGGGAATGAACCCAGCGATTTGATTGGTCGAACTCTTCTTTTGTTGTAGCTTGATTTGTAAAATCGTACCAGCGTACTTTGAAGTCAAAATGCGTATCCGCTATGGTTGGCAGGTCTGCATAAATAATCCAGAATTGTGGTAAATCAAATATTTTGTAAAACATTTCATGTTAAACTTGCCTTTTATTGGATTTATGTATCGTGCCTCCAAAAAACATGTGCTGTCTGTGGCACTACGCACATGTTGCAGTGCTACACCTTCCGGCTTAAGTCGCAACCTCTTCCTACTGACTTCCTGTGCCGAATAATTTAATTGCACTATTTAGGCTATAACGAATTATTAACACAATTACATGTGATACACCAAAAAAACTAAATTTGTGAACATTGTATTATATTAGGAACACATGTCCAACATTAACTCTGTCAGACCAAATTAGATATTCCAGGAACTTTATGCAACTCCATTGCAGTGTTTCCCCTACCATTATATAAGGGGGGCACCCCGCCCCATCAAATTTGATTCGATTTTCTTTATAGCGCCAGATTACAATTTGTTATTTTATTAAAAAAACTAAATAGCCCTTAAGTAATATGTTATTTATCTTATTTCAACGATGGCATGTCTTTTCTGTCTGTGTTTGCGCGTTTACAATTATCCCAATGAGTGCGCACTCACGCACACTCACACACAAACAAACACTTGCGTCACATACAGATGAGCACTAGTGGACAGAGAGTGCGCGGCGGGAAATATGTCGCTGAACTGAAGATGGCAACACTCGCTCTACTGTGAGTAGCAGCCGGAGTAGCTCTCCTGCTCCAAGTCACACATACTCCGTGTGCAGTGCGTGTGCAGTGCGTGTTGCAGTGCGTATGCGGTGCAGGAGCAGCACGCGCTAAAGTGCTTTCACATAAGCTGCGTTTGCAGTGTGTAACTGATCCGGCTGTCCCACAAACACATTGTATTTCAAATCCAGAAGTTATCAGCAAATTTATTTTAAAAAATATTACTATTAGTATTCACATTTAAACACAATTTAATCAAACTATTATTCAATGCATTATTTCTATATAATTATATATTAAGTTGCTCAAGCAAGTGGTAAAATATTTAACCATGTACTTATCGCATACATTTTAAATTAAAACTTAGAATTGACAAAAACAGCAGACTCATACCCTTTCTTTTGCATAATATAAATCTTTATACAATAAATCCTGCATGTCACAAAGAACTTTCAAAGAAGAAAGAGACGAGTGTTGTTCATTATGTCCCTTGTTGAAGTAAATTGTAGTTTTCCTTGATTTACCCCGGTCTTAAAGTAAAAAGATGACTGTGAAAAAAAGTAGGCTAGTATTTAATTAAATGCATTGATGGTGAGATTACTACATTTTATTGAATTAAATCCATTTATGGTGAAATTACTACATTTTCAGGTCAATCTGTATTCATTTTGACCACAAAACATGTGTTGTCACTTTAATTCAGCGCGTGTAGCTCAGCAAAAAGACTCGTTGCGGAAACGATCGCTGCACTGCTGTATACGCACCGCAACGCGGTTGCAGTCCGTCAATCCGTTCCAGTTGCGGTGCGTATACAGCAGTGCAGCGATCGTTTCCGCAACGAGTCTATTTTTGCTGAGCTACACGCGCTGAATTAAAGTGACAACACATGTTTTGTGGTCAAAATGAATACAGATTGACCTGAAAATGTAGTAATTTCACCATAAATGGATTTAATTCAATAAAATGTAGTAATCTCACCATAAATGTATTTAATTAAATACTACTTTTTTCACTTTAAGACCGGGGTAAAGCAAGGAAAACTACAATTTACCTATACAAGGCGACATAATGAACAACACTCGTCTTATTCGCGGAGGTGGAAAAACAAGTTCTTTGTGACATGCAAGATTTATTGTATTAATATTTAAATGCAAAAGAAAAGGCATGAGAGTCAGTTGTTTTTGTCAATTTTAAGTTTTAATTTAAAATGTAGGCTATGCGATTTTAATATAAGTGCATGGTTAAATATTTTACCACTCGCCTGAGCAACTTAATATATAATTATATAGAAGTAATGCATTGAATAATACATTTTTTAAATTGTGTTTAAACGTGAATGCGAGTTCACAGCAGTGCTGTGTCTGACAGGATTATTCTCTCCAAAAAAAGCTGTAAACCTAGGGGAAACACTGCATTGTGTATACATATAAGTTGAGTTGCCCATTTTACAAGAATAAAAATACTTTTTCAGCAAAGTAAAGTTACTCAAAGAATACAAAAAGACATTATACTGTATTTTGTCATTTAACTACTCGATATGGCTACTACTTGAACTGTACTTACCTTGTGCATCTGCATCGCAAGGGCAATTACTTCAAACCTGTTGACAAAGAAATTGTTAAATATGATTTTTTGCGCAGTTGTACCATTTAATCTGATGTGACTCACAGAAAAAAACATCCTCAAATCATCCAAATGTTTTTCTAAATACATATTTTTTTCTGTACCACTGTTTAAAGACCTCTGCAAAATCAGGGATTGACATTAATGTTTGTCCACTTGTCCGGAACAAATTAAAAATATATATATATATTTGCATGGTGTGTGATCTGGAAAGTGACTGATTGTACCTGAGCAATTTTATATTGGTTACTCTAAGGGGCTGATCACTTATCCAAACCAGGTATTTTCACTAATTAAATTGAAATAATTGTTCTGAATTTTTGTAAATGCTATTTTATTTTGATGTGTAGATTTTAATGTGTAAATACAGGTGGCAAAATTTAGGTTACATTTATTTTAATTTCCAGGTTGTATATATTGTGACAAAAGGTAACGATTTTGACAGGGTATGACGATTTTCTACTTTAGAAAATTTTGCAAAACATATTGGCACAATCATTTTAGTGACTTGCAGATTCTGTCAAGTGCCATGTTGTAAAAGTGATTTCACTTCACATTGAATTTAATTGGTGCTTTTAAGAGAAACTGCCAATTTCATGTGACAGCCCACTTGTGCAAAAGTTCTTAATTTTCAGATTATCAAGTGAGATCTGTGTTTATGAATGTGTTCTGATCTTGCATGATTTTTTTAAGAAGTGTACCTCTTCTAGAAAGGGTGGACCCCACAAGTGACGTCCCAGTCATGGGGCCTCACAAAGTAACAAACACAAGTATGTGTGTGTGTGTGTTTGTTTTTATGGGCTGTGACATGAAATTGAGTTGGCTATTTTTTTCTAGATGGCCTTAATTCCCTGGCCAACGACCTTTGAGCCATCACAAATTACAAATATTTTAATATGTGACACGGGGAGAGTAGCATTGCTTGTCTGACGGACAAGTAGACAATAAATTTAATGTCAATGCCTGATCATGGTCAATTAATAACTAGGTCTTTATGAGCAGTATTTTTTTCAATAATTCCATAGTTAATAATGTTAGACCCTAGCTAGGTAACGTAGTGAGCTAATAATACTAGAAGGCAGACATTAAGCTAGTTATAATGCTAGCTTGCGGCTAGTAAGACAATAACGCTAACTAGCGGCTAATAAGATAAAAACACTAACGAATGCCAAGGCTAATACGTTCAAATGTTAGCTTAGCGGCTAGTAAGTTCATAAGGCTAGCTAGCAGCTAATAAGTTAAATAATGTCGCTAACGAAAGCCAGTACTAGTAACCCAGCAAACATGCCAGTGTGGGCCCACTGTGGGTAAGTGTGGGTTTTCTGTGGGACAGTGTGGGCAAGGGCAAACCCTTTCGGGCCCCATGTGGGCTTTCTGTGGGCAAGCCCACTGTGGGACTGCCCACAGAAAACCCACATGGGCCCCCAGTGGGTTAGCCCATGCGGGGCCCATAGCAGTTTTACCCTTTCGGGCCCCATGTGGGCTTTCTGTGGGCAAGCCCACTGTGGGACTGCCCACAGAAAACCCACACGGGCCCCCAGTGGGTTAGCCCATGCGGGGCCCATAGCAGTTTTACCCATTTGGGCCCCCATTAGGATTTACTGTGGGCAACCCACTGTGGGACTGCCCACAGAAAACCCACACGGGCCCCCAGTGGGTTAGCCCATGCGGGGCCCATAGCAGTTTTACCCATTTGGGCCCCCATTAGGATTTACTGTGGGCAACCCACTGTGGGACTGCCCACAGAAAACCCACACGGGCCCCCAGTGGGTTAGCCCATGCGGGGCCCATAGCAGTTTTAACCATTTGGGCCCCCATTAGGATTTACTGTGGGCAACCCACTGTGGGACTGCCCACAGAAAACCCACACGGGCCCCTAGTGGGTTAGCCCATGCGGGGCCCATAGCAGTTTTACCCATTTGGGCCCCCATTAGGATTTACTGTGGGCAACCCACTGTGGGACTGCCCACAGAAAACCCACACGGGCCCCCAGTGGGGTTAGCCCATGCGGGGCCCATAGCTGTTTTTCACTGTGGGGCCACCATGAGGGTTTACTGTGGGCAACCCACCATAACAGTACAGTTAAATCATTGCTTTAAGATTAGAAGCTCAGGGTTAATCAAACTATTTTAACGATCCTGTAAAATGTCATAAATGTTATTTCATTCAACAGTCAATCCCATACTTAACTAAAACTGCACACAGTCAACAAGATAGCAAGACGAGTACTATCTTTACCTGTTTGCTTGTTGCAGCTGTTCCCAGACAGACTGATAAAGTCAGACAGACCACCCAGTTAACACAGAACATTCCCCTAACGTTAGTTTTTGGTTCCCGTTTGGTTATTTTTTTTGGGAACCAAATACTAACGTTAGGGGAACATTCTTTTTTGGTTTTATTTTTATGTAACCATAAAATAATGTTCCCAGAACGTTGCTGGGTGGTTACTTTTAAATAACCTAAAAATAACTTATAGAGAACGTTTCCTAATGGTTATTTTTAAGTTATTATTTTGCAACCATAAAATAACGTTCCCAGAACGTTGCAGGGTGGTTATTTTTTGAATAACCTTAAAGTAACTTATAGAGAACGTTCCCTGATGGATATTTTTAAGTTATTATGTTGCATAATTGATCTCACTGAGGTTATAATTAAACAGGTTTTATTAAAATAGGAACAAATGGAACAAACCAAAGTTTTCAAGATATTTTATCTGATTATCAAATAATTCCCTCCATCAATTCTGTTTATGTAAATGCTGCGTGACTTTTACGTGTTTTAATGGGCGCTCGCGCTGAACATTCGAGCCGCATTTGAACTGGAGCGGAGGCCGTTACCATGGAAACGGGACGACAGCTCAACTGACACAAGCAGTAACTCCGTCTCTCACTGTTGTTTTCACTACTTTCAGGTAAGTTTAGTCCCCAAACTTACACAAATAGTACATACAAATGCTTCTGACACATTCTTTCATGTAAATGACACGCTTCCGTTGAATATTTACTTTATAGAAATGATTTAGTGTCTTCAGGAAAAGTCCGCTAGCATCTCATCCGTTAAGTTAACAGTAGCAGCTAACTGTATAGCTAGAGGCAGGTTAACTTGTGCTGTAATTTAGGCTTTTAATCACATTGTATGTGTACAGTATATGAGAGATTTTGATAGTATTGTAAAGGTTTTGCTGGCAATTTCCAAATGTGTGAATGAAAGTAAACTAATTTATTTAACTTAAAAATATTCACTGGACGGTTAATTCATTGATTTCACGTGACGTCACATGACTCACACCATTATAGGAACGCCCACCTGGAGGGCAAATGAAAGGAGTGCTATAATGCCATTTGTGCCTAGTATTAACATGAATATACAATACAGTAGCCTAGTTTGAACCAGTTTAAGATTCCTATTAATTAATTTTATACTCGTATGGCCAACTCTCTCATTATTAATAAATGGTAACATTTTATAATAAGGTTTCATTTTGTTAGCTTTAGTTAACATGAACCAACAATTAGTGAACAATTACTTCTACAGCATTTATTAATCTTAAAGTTAAGATCAACATTAAATACTGTATTTGAAATGTTGTTTGTCCTCTCTCTTTTCAGTATTTATTGCAGTCTAATCCTGATTGCAGAATTGAGCTCCAACCCCAGTTAAGCAGACCTGAACCAGTTGATCGAGGTCTTCAGGATCAGCAGAAACTACAGACAGGCTGGAGCTAAACTCCTCCATGACCAGGACTGGACACCACTGCTGTAAGTGATCGATCTAGTCATGTTCCGAACATTTTGCAGGGGACCTCAGCTCTGGCCCTTGAGGACCACTGTCCTGCAGTTTTTAGCACCAACCCTGGTCCAGCACACCTGAACAAGCTAATCGAGCTCTTTTGGTTAAAAGAGCAAGTGAGATTGATCAGGTCTGGACATAAACTGCAAGACAGTGCACTTCGAGGACCAGAGATTGACTATTAATTAGTCAATAATCACTGATGAAAAAAAATCATTTTTATTTGTATAGATTTATGTAATATTTGACTAATATTCAGTTGTCTTCTCTCTTTTTTCCTTAATTGTGATGTGTGTCAAACAGCTAAATAATAAACCCAAAAGAGCCACTCAGGCACAGGTCACTCTTTTTCTGTGCAAGTACTCGTTTGACCGTCAGACACATTCCCTCTATTTTTTTTTAATAAAAATAACATATTCAGGCTGCAAGTTAAATCTATCAATGATTTATTGATAAAGACATTAAAAGGATTGTTCTTCATGTTGTTCCAAACATGTATTATTTACTTTTTTCTGTGGAATGCAAAAGAAGATATTTTGAATTATGTTTAATCTGTTTTGTTCATACAATGAAAATCCCATTGGATCCCATTGACTTTTTGAGTCATTTTTCAAAATATCATCTTCCACAGAAGAAATCATGCAGGTTTGGAATGACATGAGTGTGAGTACAAGTTTACAAGATTATTCTTTACGTTGTGTTGATAATTTTAGTAAACTGTTCTCATGCTCTTATTTCATCATGCCCTCAATTGGTTCACTCTCTGTATGTTTCTCTTTCAACAACACCGCCTAAATTTGTTTTTAATAATAATAATAAACAACACCTGTAACTATTTTTCCAGAACTCAAATTATTCTCAGGTTTCTCCAGTCATATATAAATTACACTTGGAACAACCCTTGTTTTTGTTTTTTTGTAAAAAAAATTTATGTTAACATTTCAATTGTTGTTGTTTTTTTCTCACTTTAGAGAAAAAACTGACACAAAAAAACAGCCAGGCCGCAGCATCCGAAGGGGTTGATCCTGATCCTGTTAAATCATCATGCAAGAGACTGGGATGGTGGAAGGAGCAGAAGAACCAGAAGACTTGAGGACTCTGAAGACAAAAGACTCAAAATCTATTTAAAATAAATGCTGCTCTTTTGACAGTTCTGTTCAAACGTTCCTGATTTTTTTTCCACGATTTACATGCTGACGACTGGATGCTGGCTACTGTAATAAATTATTAACATAATTTTTTAACATCCCAGGAATAATTACTTTGTAAAATAGATTAAAACAGAAAACAGTTATTTTAAGTTGCAACAATATTTCAGAAAATTACTCTTTTTAATGTATTTATTAAATAAATGCAGCTTTGATGAGATGAAGGGATTTCTTTCAAAAGTATTTAAAAAAAAATACTGACCCCAAACTTTTGAACGGTAAATGTATTGTGTATATATATATATATATATATATATATATATATATATATATATATATATATATATGTATGTATATAATGTATATATATATTTTACATGACTGTGAATAAATGAAATTATTTGAAACATATAACTTATAATGTACTACTTCAACTTTCAACAAGTGCAATTATTTTGCATGTATTGTGGCAAATGCAAAGTACAACCAAACTAATCTTGTTGTTTGTTAAGGCCACAGGTATATTACAATACATCTTTGCATTGTCCACACTTTTCCCAGTGTACCCACAGTATGCCCACACTTAACCCAATGTACCCACAGTATACCCACACTTTGCCCACAGCGTGGGCTTGCTG
>NC_139966.1:10105240-10112740 GCF_963993115.1 Abramis brama
TAACTCGCTCTCACACATACACAGACACACGCACACTCAAGAGTTTATGAGTTTAGAGTTTATAAGTGTATCAATTGATGAGTTTATAAGTGTATGAGTTTTTGAGTTTATAAGTTTAAATGAGTTTAGAGTTTATAAGTTTAAATGAATTTAAGAGTTCAGAGTTTATTAATTTATGAGTTTAAGAGTTCATAAGTCTATGAATTCATGAGTTTATAAGTTAATTAGTTTATAAGTGTATGAGTTTAGAGTTCATTAGTTTAAATGAGTCTCATTGGCTAATATAGTATATAGAACGGCAGTTTGGTTTAGTCTTCAAGGTGTTTTGATTTGAATTTTCGTCGGTTTGAATTTTTTAGAACTCCCCAATGTAAGTCAATGGGAGTTTTTGAATGAGTTTTTTCGGGTTTTGATCGTCATTTTTAGGAAAACCGTAAGTCCGATCAGTCTGAAAAGATATAGCACACCGAGTCAGATCAGTTTGAGTGTCTGTGCCGAGTTTGGAGTATGTAGAGTTAAAGCTCTAGGAGGAGTTTGAGTTGTAAATTTTTCGCTCAGAAAAAGAATAATAACTAGATGCGAAAGTTCGTCGAGACAAACTTTAAGTTGGCTTGAGAAAGTTTGGACCGGAAAGTTTTTTGCTAGGCGGTTGTTAGGATGTTATGGGTGGTCGCTATGGTGTTGCTAGGTGGTTGCTAAGGTATTCTGGGTGGTTGCTAGGCGGTTGCTAGGGTATTTTGGGTGGTTGCTAGGGTGTTTTGGGTGGTTGCTAGGCGGTTGCTAGGGTCTTTTGTGTGGTTGCTAGGCGGTTGCTAGGTGGTTGCTAGGGTGTTCTGGGTGGTTGCTAGGGTCTTTTGGGTGGTTGCTAAGCGGTTGCTAGGGTCTTTTGGGTGGTTGCTAGGGTCTTTTGGGTGGTTGCTAGGCGGTTGCTAGGGTGTTTTGGGTGGTTGCTAGGATATTTTGGGTGGTTGCTAGGGTCTTTTGGGTGGTTGCTAGGCAGTTGCTAGGGTATTTTGGGTGGTTGCTAGGGTGTTCTGGGTGGTTGCTAGGCAGTTGCTAGGGCGTTTTGGGTGGTTGCTAAGATATTTTGGGTGGTTGCTAGGGTCTTTTGGGTGGTTGCTAGGGTCTTTTGGGTGGTTGCTAGGCGGTTGCTAGGGTATTTTGGGTGGTTGCTAGGGTGTTCTGGGTGGTTGCTAGGCTGTTTTGGGTGGTTGCTAGGGTGGTCTGGGTGATTGCTAGGCGGTTGCTAGGCGGTTGCTAGGGTATTTTGGGTGGTTGCTAGAGTGTTCTGGGTGGTTGTTAGGCAGTTGCTACGGTGTTCTGAGTGGTTGCTATGGTGTTGCTAGGGTGTCCTAAGGTATTTTGGGTGGTTTCTAGGGTGTTCTGGGTGGTTGCTATGGTGTTGCTAGGGTGTTCTAAGGTATTTTGGGTGGTTGCTAGGGTGTTCTGGGTGGTTGCTATGGTGTAGCTAGGGTGTTCTAAGGTATTTTGGGTGGTTGCTAGGGTGTTCTGAGTGGTTGCTATGGTGTTGCTAGGGTGTTCTAAGGTATTTTGGGTGGTTGCTAGGGTGTTCTGAGTGGTTGCTATGGTGTTGCTAGGGTGTTCTAAGGTATTTTGGGTGGTTGCTAGGGTGTTCTGAGTGGTTGCTATGGTGTTGCTATGGTGTTCTAAGGTATTTTGGGTGGTTGCTAGGGGGTTCTGGGTGGTTGCTATGGTGTTGCTAGGGTGTTCTAAGGTATTTTGGGTGGTTGCTAGGGTGTTCTGGGTGGTTGTTAGGCAGTTGCTAGGGTGTTCTGAGTGGTTGCTATGGTGTTGCTAGGGTGTTCTAAGGTATTTTGGGTGGTTGCTAGGGTGTTCTGGGTGGTTGCTAGGCGGTTGCTAGGGTGTTCTGGGTGGTTGCTATGGTATTGAGGGCGGTTGATATGGTGTTACTAGGTGGTTGGTAGTTGTCACAGATGGTTACTATGGAGTTTTTATAGAGTCCTTAGCATGATCTTGGTATGATTTAGCACTTAACTAATTGATATTAGCATGTAGCTATTCACTGCTAGCATGTGTAGCATGTTGGAAGTGCTGTTTGCTAGCATGAGTCAAAAGAGCCAAACCTCATCTCTATACGATGTTCTGATACAGAGATATAGGTCTTGCAAAACGGTTGCTAGGGTACTCAAGTTTGGTTGCTATGGAGTTGCTTGGGAGCTTGAAACTTTAAACTTAAAACGTTTAAAGTGGTTTGAAGTTTAAAGTAGTTTACGAGTTTTGAGTTTACAAGTTTAAATGAGTTTAGAGTTTAAGTTTAAATGAGTTTAGTGTGTGTGTGTGTGTGTGTGTGTGTGTGTTCACACACACACACACACACACACACACACACACTCAGAGTTTATGAGTTTAGAGTTTTTAAGTGTATAAATTGATGAGTTTATAAGTGTTAGAGTTTTTGAGTTTAGAGTTTATAAGTTTTAAATGAGTTTAGAGTTTATAAGTTTTAATGAGTTTAGAGTTTATAAGTTTAAATGAGTTTAAGAGTTCAGAGTTTATTAATTTATGAGTTTAAGAGTTCATAAGTCTATGAATTCATGAGTTTATAAGTTAATTAGTTTATAAGTGTATGCGTTTAGAGTTCATTAGTTTAAATGAGTCTCATTGGCTAATATAGTATATAGAACGGCAGTTTGGTTTAGTCTTCAAGGTATTTTGATTTGAATTTTCGTCGGTTGGTGAGTTTGAATCTGGATTTGAATTTTTTAGAACTCCCCAATGTAAGTCAATGGGAGTTTTTCCGAGTTTTGATCGTCATTTTTAGGAAAACCGTAAGTCCGATCAGTCTGAAAAGATATAGCACACTAAGTCAGAACAGTTTGAGTGTCTGAGCCGAGTTTGGAGTATGTAGAGTTAAAGCTCTAGGAGGAGTTTGAGTCAGATTTTTTTCCGCTCAGAAGAATAATAATAACTAGATGCGAAAGTTCGTCGAGACAAACTTTAAGTTGGCTTGAGAAAGTTTGGACCGGAAAGTTTTTTGCTAGGCGGTTGTTAGGATGTTATGGGTGGTCGCTATGGTGTTGCTAGGTGGTTGCTAAGGTATTCTGGGTGGTTGCTAGGCGGTTGCTAGGGTATTTTGGGTGGTTGCTAGGGTGTTTTGGGTGGTTGCTAGGCGGTTGCTAGGGTCTTTTGTGTGGTTGCTAGGCGGTTGCTAGGTGGTTGCTAGGGTGTTCTGGGTGGTTGCTAGGGTCTTTTGGGTGGTTGCTAAGCGGTTGCTAGGGTCTTTTGGGTGGTTGCTAGGGTCTTTTGGGTGGTTGCTAGGCGGTTGCTAGGGTGTTTTGGGTGGTTGCTAGGATATTTTGGGTGGTTGCTAGGGTCTTTTGGGTGGTTGCTAGGCAGTTGCTAGGGTATTTTGGGTGGTTGCTAGGGTGTTCTGGGTGGTTGCTAGGCAGTTGCTAGGGCGTTTTGGGTGGTTGCTAAGATATTTTGGGTGGTTGCTAGGGTCTTTTGGGTGGTTGCTAGGGTCTTTTGGGTGGTTGCTAGGCGGTTGCTAGGGTATTTTGGGTGGTTGCTAGGGTGTTCTGGGTGGTTGCTAGGCTGTTTTGGGTGGTTGCTAGGGTGGTCTGGGTGATTGCTAGGCGGTTGCTAGGCGGTTGCTAGGGTATTTTGGGTGGTTGCTAGAGTGTTCTGGGTGGTTGTTAGGCAGTTGCTACGGTGTTCTGAGTGGTTGCTATGGTGTTGCTAGGGTGTCCTAAGGTATTTTGGGTGGTTTCTAGGGTGTTCTGGGTGGTTGCTATGGTGTTGCTAGGGTGTTCTAAGGTATTTTGGGTGGTTGCTAGGGTGTTCTGGGTGGTTGCTATGGTGTAGCTAGGGTGTTCTAAGGTATTTTGGGTGGTTGCTAGGGTGTTCTGAGTGGTTGCTATGGTGTTGCTAGGGTGTTCTAAGGTATTTTGGGTGGTTGCTAGGGTGTTCTGAGTGGTTGCTATGGTGTTGCTAGGGTGTTCTAAGGTATTTTGGGTGGTTGCTAGGGTGTTCTGAGTGGTTGCTATGGTGTTGCTATGGTGTTCTAAGGTATTTTGGGTGGTTGCTAGGGGGTTCTGGGTGGTTGCTATGGTGTTGCTAGGGTGTTCTAAGGTATTTTGGGTGGTTGCTAGGGTGTTCTGGGTGGTTGTTAGGCAGTTGCTAGGGTGTTCTGAGTGGTTGCTATGGTGTTGCTAGGGTGTTCTAAGGTATTTTGGGTGGTTGCTAGGGTGTTCTGGGTGGTTGCTAGGCGGTTGCTAGGGTGTTCTGGGTGGTTGCTATGGTATTGAGGGCGGTTGATATGGTGTTACTAGGTGGTTGGTAGTTGTCACAGATGGTTACTATGGAGTTTTTATAGAGTCCTTAGCATGATCTTGGTATGATTTAGCACTTAACTAATTGATATTAGCATGTAGCTATTCACTGCTAGCATGTGTAGCATGTTGGAAGTGCTGTTTGCTAGCATGAGTCAAAAGAGCCAAACCTCATCTCTATACGATGTTCTGATACAGAGATATAGGTCTTGCAAAACGGTTGCTAGGGTACTCAAGTTTGGTTGCTATGGAGTTGCTTGGGAGCTTGAAACTTTAAACTTAAAACGTTTAAAGTGGTTTGAAGTTTAAAGTAGTTTACGAGTTTTGAGTTTACAAGTTTAAATGAGTTTAGAGTTTAAGTTTAAATGAGTTTAGTGTGTGTGTGTGTGTGTGTGTGTGTGTGTTCACACACACACACACACACACACACACACACACTCAGAGTTTATGAGTTTAGAGTTTTTAAGTGTATAAATTGATGAGTTTATAAGTGTTAGAGTTTTTGAGTTTAGAGTTTATAAGTTTTAAATGAGTTTAGAGTTTATAAGTTTTAATGAGTTTAGAGTTTATAAGTTTAAATGAGTTTAAGAGTTCAGAGTTTATTAATTTATGAGTTTAAGAGTTCATAAGTCTATGAATTCATGAGTTTATAAGTTAATTAGTTTATAAGTGTATGCGTTTAGAGTTCATTAGTTTAAATGAGTCTCATTGGCTAATATAGTATATAGAACGGCAGTTTGGTTTAGTCTTCAAGGTATTTTGATTTGAATTTTCGTCGGTTGGTGAGTTTGAATCTGGATTTGAATTTTTTAGAACTCCCCAATGTAAGTCAATGGGAGTTTTTCCGAGTTTTGATCGTCATTTTTAGGAAAACCGTAAGTCCGATCAGTCTGAAAAGATATAGCACACTAAGTCAGAACAGTTTGAGTGTCTGAGCCGAGTTTGGAGTATGTAGAGTTAAAGCTCTAGGAGGAGTTTGAGTCAGATTTTTTTCCGCTCAGAAGAATAATAATAATAATAAGTTTAAGTACAATATCAGTATGTTGGCTCTCTCAAGCCAACTTAATAATAAGTTTAAGTACAATATCAGTATGTTGGCTCTCTCAAGCCAACTTAATAACTAGATGCGAAAGTTCGTCGAGACAAACTTTAAGTTGGCTTGAGAAAGTTTGGACCATAAAGTTTGAAAAAGTTTAAAGTAGTTTAAAGTTTAAAGTAGTTTAAAGTTTAAAGTAGTTTAAAGTTTAAAGTAGTTTAAAGTTTAATTTAGTTTAAAGTGTAAATTAGTTGAAAGTTTAAAATAGTTTGAAGTTTAATTTAGTTTAAAGTTTAAATTAGTTGAAAGTTTAAAATAGTTTGAAGTTTAATTTAGTTTAAAGTTTAAAATAGTTGAAAGTTTAAAGTAGTTTGAAGTTTAATTTAGTTTAAAGTTTAAATTAGTTGAAAGTTTAAAATAGTTTGAAGTTTAATTTAGTTTAGTTTAGGGTGTTCTGGGTGGTTGCTATGGTGTTGCTAGGCGGTTGCTAGGGTATTCTGGGTGGTTGCTAGGGTGTTGCTAAGCGGTTGATAGGGTATTTTGGGTGGTTGCTAGGGTGTTGCTAGGCGGTTGCTAAGGTATTTTAGGTGGTTGCTAGGGTGTTCTGGGTGGTTGCTAGGCGGTTGCTATGGTATTTTGGGTGGTTGCTAGGGTGTTGCTAGGCGGTTGCTAGGGTGTTCTGGGTGGTTGCTATGGTGTTGCTAGACGTTGCTAAGGTATTTTGGGTGGTTGCTAGGCGGTTGCTAGGGTGTTATGGGTGGTTGCTAGGGTATTCTGGTTGGTTGCTAGGGTGTTCTGGGTGGTTGCTAGGCGGTTGCTATGGTGTTTTGGGTGGTTGCTAGGGTGTTGCTAGGCGGTTGCTAAGGTATTTTGGGTGGTTGCTAGGCGGTTACTAGGGTGTTCTGGGTGGTTGCTAGGGTGTTCTGGGTGGTTGCTAGGCGGTTGCTAGGGTTTTTTAGTGGTTGCTATGGTGTTGCTAGGCGGTTGCTAGGGTGTTCTGTGTGGTTGCTAGGGTGTTGCTAGGCGGTTGCTAGGGTATTCTGGGTGGTTACTAGGCGGTTGCTAGGGTGTTCTGGGTGGTTGCTATGCTGTTGCTAGACGGTTGCTAGGGTATTCTGGGTGGTTGCTAGGTGGTTGCTAGGGTGTTTTGGGTGGTTGCTAGGCGGTTGCTAGGGTGTTCTGGGTGGTTGCTATGGTGTTGCTAGGCGGTTGCTAAGGTATTCTGGGTGGTTGCTAGGCAGTTGCTAGGGTGTTCTGAGTGGTTGCTATGCTGTTGCTAAGGTGTTCTGGGTGGTTGCTAGGCGGTTGCTAGGGTGTTCTGGGTGGTTGCTATGGTGTTGCTAGGCGGTTGCTAGGGTATTCTGGGTGGTTGCTAGGCGGTTGCTAGGGTGTTCTGGGTGGTTGCTATGGTGTTGCTAGGCGGTTGCTAGGGTGTTCTGGGTGGTTGCTATGATGTTGCTAGGCGGTTGCTAAGGTATTCTGGGCGGTTGCTAGTCAGTTGCTAGGGTGTTCTGGGCGGTTGCTATGGTGTTGCTAGGTGGTTGGTAGTTGTCATAGATGGTTACTATGGAGTTTTTATAGAGTCCTTAGCATGATCTTGGTATGATTTAGCACTTAACTAATTGATATTAGCATGTAGCTATTCACTGCTAGCATGTGTAGCATGTTGGAAGTGCTGTTTGCTAGCATGAGTCAAAAGAGCCAAACCTCATCTCTATACGATGTTCTGATACAGAGATATAGGTCTTGCAAAACGGTTGCTAGGGTACTCAAGTTTGGTTGCTATGGAGTTGCTTGGGAGCTTGAAGCTTTAAACTTAAAACGTTTAAAGTGGTTTGAAGTTTAAAGTAGTTTACGAGTTTTGAGTTTACAAGTTTAAATGAGTTTAGAGTTTAAGTTTAAATGAGTTTAGTGTGTGTGTGTGTGTGTGTGTGTTCACACACACACACACACACACACACACTCAGAGTTTATGAGTTTAGAGTTTTTAAGTGTATAAATTGATGAGTTTATAAGTGTTAGAGTTTTTGAGTTTAGAGTTTATAAGTTTTAAATGAGTTTAGAGTTTATAAGTTTTAATGAGTTTAGAGTTTATAAGTTTAAATGAGTTTAAGAGTTCAGAGTTTATTAATTTATGAGTTTAAGAGTTCA